>NC_048582.1:1451070-1471070 GCF_013265735.2 Oncorhynchus mykiss | reverse complement strand
TCCGGTGGGGAGAAGAGGAGACAGGAGACTCAGGGAGGATTCTGAATCACGTCTGTGGTCCTGTGGGGAGAAGAGGAGACAGGAGACTCAGGGAGGATTCTGAATCACGTCTGTGGTCCTGTGGGGAGAAGAGGAGACAGGAGACTCAGGGAGGATTCTGAATCACGTCTGTGGTCCTGTTGGGAGAAGAGGAGACAGGAGACTCAGGGAGGATTCTGAATCACGTCTGTGGTCTAGTGGGGAGAAGAGGAGACAGGAGACTCAGGGAGGATTCTGAATCACGTCTGTGGTCCTGTGGGGAGAAGAGGAGACAGGAGACTCAGGGAGGATTCTGAATCACGTCTGTGGTCCTGTGGGGAGAAGAGGAGACAGGAGACTCAGGGAGGATTCTGAATCACGTCTGTGGTCTAGTGGGGAGAAGAGGAGACAGGAGACTCAGGGAGGATTCTGAATCACGTCTGTGGTCTAGTGGGGAGAAGAGGAGACAGGAGACTCAGGGAGGATTCTGAATCACGTCTGTGGTCTAGTGGGGAGAAGAGGAGACAGGAGACTCAGGGAGGATTCTGAATCACGTCTGTGGTCTAGTGGGGAGAAGAGGAGACAGGAGACTCAGGGAGGATTCTGAATTACGTCTGTGGTCTAGTGGGGAGAAGAGGAGACAGGAGACTCAGGGAGGATTCTGAATCACGTCTGTGGTCCTGTGGGGAGAAGAGGAGACAGGAGACTCAGGGAGGATTCTGAATCACGTCTGTGGTCTAGTGGGGAGAAGAGGAGACAGGAGACTCAGGGAGGATTCTGAATCACGTCTGTGGTCCTGTGGGGAGAAGAGGAGACAGGAGACTCAGGGAGGATTCTGAATCACGTCTGTGGTCCTGTGGGGAGAAGAGGAGACAGGAGACTCAGGGAGGATTAGAACCTGCAGTATCACCTTGGAACTATTGTCATTGAAACCTATAAAACTTTAGAGGAATGAATGTCCTGGGTTATTTTCTACTTTGTTGTTTATTTAACCTGTATTTAAGTAGGCAAGTCAGTTAGACAAGAACAAATGATTGTGTACAATAACGGCCTACCCCCAGTCAAAACCCTAACCCGGACGACGCTGGGCCAATTGTGCACAGCCCTATAGGACTCCCAATCACGGCTGGTTGTGATATAGCCTGGAATCGAAATCAGGGTGTGTAGTGACGCCTGTAGCACTGAGATGCAGGGCCTCAGATCGCTGTGATACAGCCTGGAATATAAACCACAGTCTGTAGTGACGCCTGTAGCACTGAGATGCAGGGCCTCAGATCGCTGTGATACAGCCTGGAATATAAACCACAGTCTGTAGTGACGCCTGTAGCACTGAGACGCAGTGCCTCAGACCGCTGTGATACAGCCTGGAATATAAACCACAGTCTGTAGTGACGCCTGTAGCACTGAGACGCAGTGCCTCAGACCGCTGTGATACAGCCTGGAATATATACCACAGTCTGTAGTGACGCCTGTAGCACTGAGACGCAGTGCCTCAGACCGCTGTGATACAGCCTGGAATATAAACCACGGTCTGTAGTGACGCCTGTAGCACTGAGACGCAGTGCCTCAGACCGCTGTGATACAGCCTGGAATATAAACCACAGTCTGTAGTGACGCCTGTAGCACTGAGACGCAGTGCCTCAGACCGCTGTGCCACTTGGGAGCCCCGATAATCATTCAATAAAGGACTCAGACAGGTTGACTGAATTATTAACACAATTTCCCTTGACTGAAACAATGTATATTAACTATTAGTTGTATTAGTCTTATGCCTAAACTTGAACAGACAGACAGACAGACAGACAGACAGACAGACAGACAGACAGACAGACAGACAGACAGACGGACAGACGGACAGACGGACAGACGGACTCTCTCCTCCTCCATTCTGATCTAAACTCACCCTGTCCATATTCTCTCTCTCCTCTTCCATTCTGATCTAAACCCACCCTGTCCATATTCTCTCTCCTCCATTCTGATCTAAACTCACCCTGTCCATATTCTCTCTCTCCTCCACTCTGATCTAAACTCACCCTGTCCATATTCTCTCTCTCCTCCACTCTGATCTAAACTCACCCTGTCCATATTCTCTCTCCTCCATTCTGATCTAAACTCACCCTGTCCATATTCTCCCTCCTCCTCCATTCTGATCTAAACTCACCCTGTCCATATTCTCCCTCCTCCTCCATTCTGATCTAGACTCACCCTGTCCATATTCTCTCTCCTCCATTCTGATCTAAACTCACCCTGTCCATATTCTCCCTCCTCCTCCATTCTGATCTAAACTCACCCTGTCCATATTCTCTCTCTCCTCCATTCTGATCTAAACTCACCCTGTCCATATTCTCCCTCCTCCTCCATTCTGATCTAAACTCACCCTGTCCATATTCTCTCTCCTCCATTCTGATCTAAACTCACCCTGTCCATATTCTCTCTCCTCCTCCATTCTGATCTAAACTCACCCTGTCCATATTCTCTCTCCTCCATTCTGATCTAAACTCACCTAGCCTTTCTTTCTCCACTACCGTTTGACCAGTCAGTCTCAAGACTGAAATTGTACTGAAATTAGGACTTAATTCACATCTCCAGTCTATAAGGAGAGAATTGTTTCATCCGCGTGGTTTAAGTGAGTAGATCGCCCACCAGATCTCCCTACCTCATCCCCATATTGTCTTTATTTACTTTGCTGCTCTTTTGCACACCAGTATCTCTACTTACACACCATCATCACTACTTACACACCAGCATCACTACTTAAACACCAGTATCACTACTTACACACCAGTATCTCTACTTACACACCATCATCACTACTTACACACCATCATCACTACTTACACACCAGTATCACTACTTAAACACCAGCACCTCATCATCTGCTCATCTATCACTCCAGTGTTAATCTGCTAAATTGTAATTCATTTGCTACTATGGCCTATTTATTGCCTTACCTCCTCAGGCCATTTGCACACACTGTATATAGACTTTATTTTTCTCTATTGTGTTATTGACTGTACGCTTATTTATTCCATGTGTAACTCTGTGTTGTTGTTTGTGTCGCACTGCTTTGCTTTATCTTGGTCAGGGTCACAGTTGTAAATGAGAACTTGTTGTCAACTAGTCTACCTGGTTAAATAAAGGTGAAATAAAAAGATCAGTCAGACGCCAGTCGTTCAGAGTGTGTGTATGTGTATGTGTGTGTGTGCGTGTGTTATCAGCAATCGGTAAGACTTTGTTTGGATATGCTGTAGAGTATCTACAGATTGACTATCTACTGACTATCAGTAACATTTCAACTATTTACTAACCCTAACCCTTATCCAAACACTTATCCTTACCCTTGTCCTAACCCTTATTCTAACCCTTATCCAAACCCTTATCCAAACCCTTATCCTAACCCTTATCCTAACCCTTATCCTAACCCTTATCCAAACCCTTATCCTAACCCTTATCCTAACCCTTATCCTAACCCTTATCCTAACCCTTATCCTAACCCTTATCCAAACCCTTATCCTAACCCTTATCCTAACCCTTATTCTAACCCTCATCAAACCCTTATCCTAACCCTTATCCTAACCCATATCCTGACCCTTATTCTAACCCTTATTCTATCCCTTATCCACACCCTTATCCTAACCCTTGTCCTTACCCTTATTCTAACCCTTATTCTAACCCTTATGCTAACCCTTATCCTAACCCTTATCCAAACCCTTATTCTAACCCTTATCCTAACCCTTATTCTAACCCTTATCCTAACCCTTATCCTAACCCTTATTCTAACCCTTATTCTAACCCTTATCCTAACCCTTATTCTAACCCTTATTCTAACCCTTATTCTAACCCTTATCCTAACCCTTATGCTAACCCTTATCCTAATCCTAATCCTAACCTTAGCAAGCAGTTTCTTATCAACATATAATTTGTTGGTATTATGTCCATCTGTAGAGCTGTTAGTGTGACAGACACTGCCCTAATAGACAAGCCCTCTGATTGGTTATTAACCCCCCTCATAGACAAGCCCTCTGATTAGTTATTAACCCCCCTCATAGACAAGCCCTCTGATTGGTTATTAACCCCCCCCCCCCCCCCCCCCCAGAGACAAGCCCTCTGATTGGTTAATAACCCATCTAGTGTACTCTGAAAAGCATTTTGAAGCCATTTGCTGGAAGGTGATAAAGACAAAACCCTAAAACTCCCTAAAACACTTCAGCGAGCAGGCCTTTCTAATCGACCTGGCCCGGGAATCCTGGAAGGATATTGACCTCATCCCGTCAGTAGAGGATGCCTGGTTATTCTTTAAAAGTGCCTTCCTCACCATCTTAAATAATCATGCCCCTTTCAAAAAAAATGAGCACCAGGAACAGATATAGCCCTTGGTTCTCTCCAGACCTGACTGCCCTTGACCAGCACAAAAACAACTTGTGGCGTTCTGCATTAGCATCGAATAGCCCCCGTGAAATGCAACTTTTCAGGGAAGTTAGGAACCAATATATGGCAGTTAGGAAAGCAGAGGCAAGCTTTTTCAAACAGAAATTGGTATGCTGTAGCACAAACTCCAAAAAAGTTCAGGGACACTGTAAAGTCCATGGAGAATAAGAACACCTCCTCCCAGCTAACCACTGCTCTGAGGCTAGGAAACACTGTCATCACCGATAAATCCACTATAATTGAGAATTTCAATAAGCATATTTATAAGGCTGGCCATGCTTTCCACCTGGCTACCCCTACCCCTGTCAACAGCCCTGCACCCCCCACAGCAACTCGCCCAAGCCTTCCCCATTTCTCCTTCTCCCAAATCCAGATAGCAGATGTTTTGAAAGAGCTGCAAAATCTGGACCTCTACAAATCAGCCGGGCTAGACAATCTGGACCCTCTCTTTCTAAAATGATCTGCCGAAATGGTTGCAACCCCTATTACTAGCCTGTTCAACCTCTCTTTCATATCGTCTGAGATCCCCAAAGATTGGAAAGCTGCATTGGTCATCCCCCTCTTCAAAGGGGGAGGCACTCTAGACCCAAACTGTTATAGACCTATGTCCATCCTGCCCTACATTTCTAAATTCTTCAAAAGCCAAGTTAACAAACAGATTACCGGCCATTTTGAATCCCAACATACCTTCTCCGCTATGCAATCAGGTTTCAGAGCTGGTCATGGGTGCACCTCAGCCACGCTCAAGATCCTAAACGATATCTTAACCACCATCGATAAGAAACATTACTGTGCAGCCGTATTCATTGACCTGGCCAAGGCTTTCGACTCTGTCAATAACCACATTCTTATTGGCAGACTCAACAGCCTTGGTTTCTCAAATGATTGCCTCCTCGCCTGGTTCACCAACTACTTCTCTGATAGAGTTCAGTGTGTCAAATCGGAGTGCCTGTTGTCTGGACCTCTGGCAGTCTCTATGGGGGTGCCACAGGGTTCAATTCTCGGGTCGACTCTTTACTCTGTATACATCATTGACGTCGCTCTTGCTGCTGGTGATTCTCTGATCCATCTCTATGCAGATGACACCATTCTGTATACTTCTGGCCCTTCTTTGGATACTGTGATTACTAACCTCCAATGCCATACAACTTTCCTTCCGTGGCCTCCAACTGCTCTTAATTGCAAGTGAAACTAAATGCATGCTCTTCAACCGTTCGCTGCCCGCACCTGCCCGCCCGTCCATCACTACTCTGGACGGTTCTGACTTAGAATATGTGGACAACTACAAATACCTAGGTGTCTGGTTAGACTGTAAACTCTCCTTCCAGACTCACATTAAGCATCTCCAATCCAAAATTAAATCTAGAATCGGCTTCCAATATCACAACAAAGCATCCTTCACTCATGCTGCCAAACATACCCTCGTAAAACTGACCATCCTACCGATCCTCGACTTCGCCGATGTCATTTACAAAACAGCCTCCAACACTCTACTCAACAAATTGGATGCAGTCTATCACAGTGCCATCCTTTTTGTCACCAAAGCACCATATACTACCCACCACTGAGACCTGTACGGTCTCGTTGGCTGGACCTCACTTCATACTCTTCGCCAAAACCCGAGGGCTCCAGGTCATCTACAAGTCTTTTCTAGGTAAAGCCCCACCTTATCTCAGCTCACTGGTCACCATAGCAGCACCCACCCTTAGCACATGCTCCAGCAGGTATATCTCAGCAGGTATGTCCCCCCCAAAGCCAACTCCTCCTTTGGCTGCCTTTCCTCCCAGTTCTCTGCTGCCAATACCTGGAACGAACTGCAAAAATCACTGAAGCTGGAGACTCATATCTCCCTCACTAGCTTTAATAAAGCACCAGCTGTCAGAGCAGCTCACAGATCAATGTAAATAGCCCATCTGTAAATAGCCCATCCAACTACCTCATCCCCATGCTGTATTTATTTATTTATCTGGCTCCTTTGCAACCCAGTATCTCTACTTACACATTCATCTTCTGCACATATACCATTCCAGTGTTTAATTGCTATATTGTAATTACTTCAACACCATGACCTATTTATTGCCTTTATCTCCCTTGTCCTACCTCATTTGCACATGCTGTATATTTATATTTTTTTCTACTGTGTGTACTGGCTGTATGTTTGTTTTTTCCATGTGTAACTCTGTTGTTGTATGTGTCGAACAGCTATGCTTTATCTTGGCCAGGTCGCGGATGTAAATTAAAACTTGTTCTCAACTAGCCTACCTGGTTAAATAAATAATTTATATTAAAAAAAAAATGTTTAAAAAAATGTGTGTTGTTCCAAGTGTCTCAATAAAAATGAGTTAGTGTAGAGTGCTGCTTTTTTTTGCCCTGATGTTGACTACGGTCCAGGCTGACTCTGCATTGCCCTGATGTTGACTACTGTCCAGGCTGACTACGGTCCAGGCTGACTACGGTCCAGGCTGACTCTGTAGGGCTTCAGTCAATAGTGGTGCATTGTTTAGGGAACAGGGTGATATTTTCTCTCTCCTCTCCTCTCCTCTCCTCTCCTCTCCTCTCCTCTCCTCTCCTCTCCTCTCCTCTCCTCTCCTCTCCTCTCCTCTCCTCCCCTCCCCTCCCCTCCCCTCCCCTCCCCTCCCCTCTCCTCTCCTCTCCTCTCCTCTCCTCTCCTCTCCTCTCCTCTCCTCTCCTCTCCTCCCCTCCCCTCCCCTCCCCTCTCCTCTCCTCTCCTCTCCTCTCCTCTCCTCTCCTCTCCTCCACTCCCCTCCCCTCCACCTCCCAGGCTCCCTAGCATAGTGAAGAGTATGCCGTCTGTGTTGCAGCCTCTATTCCCGGGGCTGCGGCCCTCCGCGACCCCTCAGCGGTAATTTTAGACTTCCGTGTTGGCTGATTCCACGCCAGCCAGCCAACCCAACTAATCCAAGGTCATCTTGACTTTATTATTTTACTTCAGATAACACAGATCAAACCTGAAGAGGTGCTGTACTGGAACACAGCGGGCAAATATAGAAAAGTAATGTGTATTTTTCCTGTTGTTTTGTACTCAGCTTGAAAATGTTTGTAGTTGTTTATTTAAACCAAGTCTTTACTTTGTGTTACTGTGTGAATGAAGCTGTCAGAATATTTTGTTATAAACTGTCCTTCTACAGTCATCTTTATTTAGTCACTTTATAAAGGGAACATCTGTTAAAATATTATGTAAATAAACCATTAGAATATATGTAGAGTTCTGTACAGTTTACAAGACATTTTTAAACATTAGTATCTTAATTGTGGCAATGCTTACATTCAATTCTAATTTGAGCATTGGGCTCTGTGCTCTCTGTAACACTCTGGCCAGTGCGATCACGAAGGTTGTGAGTAATCGGTCCTGAGAAAATGCTTGAGGAAGCATCCAATGAAGATTAATATTAGTAGGACAGTGGTACTTGCTTTGCATTCCAAATGGAAACCTATTCCCTATAGAGTGCACTAGTTTTGATCAGAGTCCTCTGTGGCCTATAGGAAATAGCATGACATTTGGGACTCAGCCCTGCTTGTGTTGTTGTGACTAGTGAGGCAAAAGAGAAGATATCTAAATGTTCTATATTAACATAATATCATACAGGGGGGGGCACCCTATTCCCTGTGTAGTGCACTACTTTTGACCAGGGTCGATTAGGGTTAGTAGTGAGGTACGTAGGGGATAGGATCCCATTTGGAATGGGAGAACATGTGTCTTTATTTAGCTGAGATTTCACCTCATTACGGACCAACAGTGAAACAAATGCAGAACGAGTCCGTGTGTCAGGAAGATGGATTAAAACAACAACAGGGATAAACCAAGACCAAGGCCAGAGCCCAAGATGTTAAATGATATTGGATAGTGAATAAAAGACCACTGACAGCACAACAGTAATTGTTTTTAAAAGACCTCTGACAACACACCAGTATTGTTAATTAAACCCCTCTGACAACACACCAGTATTGTTAATTAAACCCCACTGACAACACACCAGTATTGTTAATTAAACACCTCTGTCAACACACCAGTATTGTTAATTAAACCCCTCTGACAACACAGCAGTATTGTTAATTAAACCCCACTGACAACACACCAGTATTGTTAATTAAACACCACTGACAACACACCAGTATTGTTAATTAAACCCCTCTGTCAACACACCAGTATTGTTAATTAAACCCCTCTGACAACACAGCAGTATTGTTAATTAAACCCCACTGACAACACACCAGTATTGTTAATTAAACACCACTGACAACACACCAGTATTGTTAATTAAACCCCTCTGACAACACACCAGTATTGTTAATTAAACACCTCTGACAACACACCAGTATTGTTAATTAAACCCCTCTGTCAACACACCAGTATTGTTAATTAAACCCCTCTGACAACACACCAGTATTGTTAATTAAACCCCTCTGACAACACACCAGTATTGTTAATTAAACCCCTCTGACAACACACCAGTATTGTTAATTAAACCCCTCTGACAACACAGCAGTATTGTTAATTAAACCCCACTGACAACACACCAGTATTGTTAATTAAACACCACTGACAACACACCAGTATTGTTAATTAAACCCCTCTGTCAACACACCAGTATTGTTAATTAAACCCCTCTGTCAACACACCAGTATTGTTAATTAAACACCACTGACAACACACCAGTATTGTTAATTAAACCCCTCTGACAACACAGCAGTATTGTTAATTAAACCCCTCTGACAACACACCAGTATTGTTAATTAAACCCCTCTGTCAACACACCAGTATTGTTAATTAAACCCCTCTGACAACACACCAGTATTGTTAATTAAACCCCTCTGACAACACACCAGTTTTGTTAATTAAACCCCTCTGTCAACACACCAGTATTGTTAATTAAACCCCTCTGAAAACACAACAGTATTGTTAATTAAACCCCTCTGACAACATACCAGTATTGTTAATTAAACCCATCTGTCAACACACCAGTATTGTTAATTAAACCCCTCTGACAACATACCAGTATTGTTAATTAAACCCATCTGACAACACACCAGTATTGTTAATTAAACCCCTCTGACAACACACCAGTTTTGTTAATTAAACCCCTCTGTCAACACACCAGTATTGTTAATTAAACCCCTCTGACAACACACCAGTATTGTTAATTAAACCCCTCTGACAACACACCAGTTTTGTTAATTAAACCCCTCTGACAACACACCAGTATTGTTAATTAAACCCCTCTGACAACACACCAGTTTTGTTAATTAAACCCCTCTGTCAACACACCAGTATTGTTAATTAAACCCCTCTGACAACACACCAGTTTTGTTAATTAAACCCCTCTGACAACACACCAGTTTTGTTAATTAAACCCCTCTGTCAACACACCAGTATTGTTAATTAAACCCCTCTGACAACACACCAGTATTGTTAATTAAACCCCTCTGAAAACACAACAGTATTGTTAATTAAACCCCTCTGTCAACACACCAGTATTGTTAATTAAACCCCTCTGACAACACACCAGTATTGTTAATTAAACCCCTCTGACAACACACCAGTATTGTTAATTAAACCCCTCTGACAACACACCAGTATTGTTAATTAAACCCCTCTGACAACACACCAGTATTGTTAATTAAACCCCTCTGACAACACACCAGTATTGTTAATTAAACCCCTCTGACAACACGCCAGTATTGTTAATTAAACTCCTCTGACAACACACCAGTATTGTTAATTAAACACCTCTGTCAACTCACCAGTGATGATGATGTAATTTGAGTATTCTAAGCGCAGAGATTGACCAAAACACGTAATTGTGTGTGTGTGTGTGTGTGCGTTCGTGCGTTTAAAAAAAATTGACTCATCCTACTTGTAGACTAGTTGAACTCCACTCTTTCATGTTGGCAAAACGGTCTATGACTCTGTCATACTGTACGCTTTAAGTTTTTGCTGTCAAAGGCTAGCAAGCATTTTAGCTTGGTAGTCTAAGTTCCTGGCATGGGCAACAGTGCTATGTTAACTATGTTAGCTACATTAGCTATGTTAGCTATGTTAGCTATGCTAGCTACATTAGCTACGTTAGCTATGTTAACTACATTAGCTATGTTAGCTATGTTAGCTAGCTGGCTAACTTGAGCCTACTAAGCTACACCTTGGTTACATATTGAACTTCCATCTTCTCAGACCAGAGGCACAACATTTACATTCATGGTTAGATCAGAATCAACGTCGTAATGATTGGCCTGTTCCCGAGAGTTTAGTCAAAACCACAAGTTCAAATCCACATCTCCATCCATGGCTAGCTGTGACTAGCTAGCTACTGATGCACCAGAACAACCCAAAGTGGAGCTCAGCTCAACACTGATTGGCTAATGCTACGATGGCAACATGTCCTACTCTTTTGTTCCAGACGGCATCAGATACATGGGCTACACATACTGAGACAGAGGTTAGTGCACTACTGTGCACTACTATTGACCAGATCCCTATGGGTTCCCTATGAGCCCCGGCCCACTATTCCCTAGTTAGTGCACTACTTTTGACCAGAGCCCTATGGGTTCCCTATGAGCCCTGGCCCACTATTCCCTAGTTAGTGCACTACTTTTGACCAGAGCCCTATGGGTTCCCTATGAGCCCCGGCCCACTATTCCCTAGTTAGTGCACTACTTTTGACCAGAGCCCTATGGGTTCCCTATGAGCCCCGGCCCACTATTCCCTAGTTAGTGCACTACTTTTGACCAGAGCCCAATGGTTTCCCTTGGAGCCCTGGCACACTATCGCCTAGTTAGTGCACTACTTTTGACCAGAGCCCAATGGATTCCCTAGGAGCCCTGGTCAAAAGTAGTGCACTACATAGGGAAATAGGGTACACTATTTTGGAAGCCAATCCAGTTAGATGTAATGGCCTTGTAGAAGTGTCATTGTTGACACGGTAACGCGACGGGATGTCAGTATTGCTTAGCGACCCTTAGAGTCATGTCACCCATCCATAGACCCCGGCTCAATCCTATCCACAAAATCTGTTTCGACAGTTTTCTCTTCTCTTCGCCGCTCAGCACCTTCCAGGGGACATCTCTGATTACCTCACAAATGGCACCCTATACCCTACATAGCACACTACTTTTAACCAGAACCCTATGGGATAGTTCACTATAAAGACAATAGGGTGTCATTTGGGACTCTTATCTGTTTCTCAGTAAAAACAACTCCAAAAGTCGATGGACCAGCGTCAGAGAGCGTCACCAAGCTGCTGAGGGATAGGTCATGTTGAACAGCGGCTCATGACAGTGGCCACTAGCACTTATTTAACTTTTTTTTAAACATAAGGCAACATGTCTGAATACCACACTCATAAATTATGAAACTAACCGAATTTTAACAACCTTTTTGTAAAATGCAGCAATTACAGTGTATTCAGACCCTTTGACTTTCCCTTGACTGTCATGTATATGACAGCCTTGTTCTAAAATGGATTAAATAAATACAAATCCTCATCAATCTACACACAATACCCCATAATGACATCACAATACCCCATAATGACATCACAATACCCCATAATGACATCACAATACCCCATAATGACATCACAATACCCCATAATCGAAAAAGCGAAAAACAGCTTTTTCGAAAATGTTGTACATTTATTACAAGTTAAAAACAGAAATAGCTTGTTTACATAAATATTCCTACCTCTTTGCTATGAGACTCTTGATTGGAGTCCACCTGTGGTAAATTCCAATGTATGGACATGATTTGGAAAGATACACACCTGTCTATATAAGGTCCCACAGCTGACAGTGCATGTCAGAGCAAAAACCAAGATATGAGGTCGAAGGAATTGTCCGTAGAGCCCCGAGACAGGAGGCACAGATCTGGGGAAGGGTAGCAAAACATTTCTGCAGTGTTGAAGGTCCCCAAGAACACAGTGGCCTCCATCTTTCTTAAATGGAAGAAGTTTGGTGCAACCAAGACTCTTTTTAGAGCTAGCCGCATGACCAAACTGAGCAACCGGGGGAGAAGGGCCTTGGTCAGGGATTTTAGTTTAGTTTAGCTTATTAATTCGACCATTTAAAAAAAAAAAAAGCACACATACAACTTGAAAAAGCCATGCATGCACATGAATAAAATCATCGAGGACAACACACAATAAAGTCTGGGACTTATTTCCATTGTGGTCCTCTTGAGACAAGATCGAACACAGTATGGCAGTGAAATAATAAAACAAAAACAGAGAAGAAGAACATCTATCTCTCATCAAAAACAGAGAAGAATAACATCTATCTCTCATCAAAAACAGAGAAGAAGAACATCTATCTCTCATCAAAAACAGAGAAGAAGAACATCTCTCTCTCATCAAAAACAGAGAAGAAGAACATCTATCTCTCATCAAAAACAGAGAAGAAGAACATCTATCTCTCATCAAAAACAGAGAAGAAGAACATCTATCTCTCATCAAAAACAGAGAAGAAGAACATCTATCTCTCATCAAAAACAGAGAAGAAGAACATCTATCTCATCAAAAACAGAGAAGAAGAACATCTATCTCTCATCAAAAACAGAGAAGAAGAACATCTATCTCTCATCAAAAACAGAGAAGAAGAACATCTATCTCTCATCAAAAACAGAGAAGAAGAACATCTATCTCTCATCAAAAACAGAGAAGAAGAACATCTATCTCTCATCAAAAACAGAGAAGAAGAACATCTCTCTCTCATCAAAAACATAGAAGAAGAACATCTATCTCTCATCAAAAACAGAGAAGAAGAACATCTATCTCTCATCAAAAACAGAGAAGAAGAACATCTCTCTCATCATTCTAGTTACATCATAGGGGTTATTCATATGGGCACAGAAGACATCAAACATATTTTAACTTTATGTTTAAAGCTGTCCAGAGAGGACGTTGTATTTATAGGCAGAGGCAACTCATTCCATTCTGAGGCTCCAGTATACAAGACCGTACCTTTCACAGCATTACTCCTGAACCTGTATAAGCACACATCAGCAACACCTGATCTGGTGCTGTGATTGTGTGCATCCCTAACACGAGGAAAGTAATCACTTAGATATCTAGGGGCAGGACCATAAATACTCCTGTAAACCAAACCTAGTCTAATCTGGGACAACCTAGCCTCAACAGGCAGCCAGTTTAGTTCCTGAAAGCAGCTCCTGCCTATGTGAGTATGTGGACTCACCTTCAATACTACCCTGATCAGCTTATTCTGGGCTATCTGGAGCTTCCCCTTCATAAGTTTAGATAAGACCCCAAACCAGGAAGTACTAGCATAGTCAAAATAGCATTGAATGAGGACAGTAAGCTAGCACTTTCATGCAGGTGACGAAGAACCCGATGGTTACTCTAACAGAGCTCCAGAGTTCCTCTGTGGAGATGGGAGAACATTCCAGAAGAACAACCATCTCTGTAACACTCCACCAATCAGGCCTTTATGGTAGAGTGGCCAGACGGAAGCGACTCCTCAGTAAAAGGTACATGACAGCCTGCTTGGAGTTTGCCAAAAGGCACCTAAAGGACTCAGACCATGAGAAACAAGAATATCTGGTCTGATGAAACCAAAATTGAACTCTTTGGCCTGAATGCCAAGCGCCACGTCTGGAACGTCCCTACAGTGAAGCATGGTGGTGGCAGCATCATGCTGTGGGGGACTGGGAGACTAGTCATGATGGAGGAAGCCTGGCACCATCCCTACAGTGAAGCATGGTGGTGGCAGCGTCATGCTGTGGGGGACTGGGAGACTAGTCATGATGGAGGAAACCTGGCACAATCCCTACAGTGAAGCATGGTGGTGGCAGTGTCATGCTGTGGGGGACTGGGAGACTAGTCATGATGGAGGAAACCTGGCACCATCCCTACGGTGAAGCATGGTGGTGGCAGCATCATGCTGTGGGAGACTAGGAGACAAGTCATGATGGAGGAAACCTGGCACCATCCCTACGGTGAAGCATGGTGGTGGCAGCGTCATGCAGTGGGGGACTGGGAGACTAGTCATGATGGAGGAAACCTGGCACCATCCCTACAGTGAAGCATGGTGGTGGCAGCATCATGCTGTGGGGGACTGGGAGGCTAGTCAGGATGGAGGAAACCTGGCACCATCCCTACGGTGAAGCATGGTGGTGGCAACGTCATGCTGTGGGGGACTGGGAGACTAGTCATGATGGAGGAAACCTGGCACCATCCCTATGGTGAAGCATGGAGGTGGCAGCATTATGCTGTGGGGGACTGGGAGACTAGTCATGATGGAGGAAACCTGGCACCAACCCTACAGTGAAGCATGGTGGTGGCAGCGTCATGCTGTGGGGGACTGGGAGACTAGTCATGATGGAGGAAACCTGGCACCATCCCTACGGTGAAGCATGGTGGTGGCAGCATCATGCTGTGGGGGACTGGGAGACTAGTCATGATGGAGGAAACCTGGCACCATCGCTACGGTGAAGCATGGTTGTGGCAGCGTCATGCTGTGGGGGACTGGGAGACTCCAAGCACACAGCCATGACAACGCAGGAGTGACTTCGCCCCAGCAAGAGCCCGGACTTGAACCCAATCTAACATCTCTGGAGAGACCTGAAAATAGCTTTGCAGAGACGCTCCCCATCCAACCTGACAGAGCTTGAGAGGATCTGCAGAGAAGAATGGGAGAAACTCCCCAAATACAGGTGTGCCAAGTTTGTAGCGTCATACCCAATAAGACTCAAGGCTGTAATCACTGCCACAGTACTGAGAAAAGGGTCTGAATATTTATGTTAATGTCATTTTTCAGTTTTAAAGAAATTATGCATTTGCAAAAAAATACTAAACAATCTGTTTTTGCTTTATAATTATGTGGTATTGTGTGTAGATTGATGAGGGGGGAAATTAATTAATCAATTTTAGAATAAGGCTGTAACGTAACAAAACCTAGATTATTAAGTCAAGGGGTCTGAATACTTTCTGAATGAACTGTATGTATATAACAATGAATAAGAATATATAAGAATGTATAAGAATGTAGAATATATATAAGAATATAGAATATTATATAGAATATGAGAATATAAGAATATATATAAGAATTATATACATATATGTATATATAAGAATGTATAAGAATGTATAAGAATGAAGAATATATATAAGAATGTAGAATATAATATAGAATATAATAATTATATATATATATAGGAATGTAGAATATAATATAGAATATAATAATTATATATATATATATAGGAATGTAGAATATAATATAGAATATAATAATTATATATATATATATAGGAATGTAGAATATAATATAGAATATAAGAATTATATATATATATAGGAATGTATAATATAATATAGAATATAAGAATTATATATATATATAGGAATGTAGAATATAATATAGAATATAAGAATTATATATATATATATAGGAATGTAGAATATAATATAGAATATAAGAATTATATATATATATATAGGAATGTAGAATATAATATAGAATATAATAATTATATATATATATATATAGGAATGTAGAATATAATATAGAATATAAGAATTATATATATAGATATAGGAATGTAGAATATAATATAGAATATAAGAATTATATATATATATATATAGGAATGTAGAATATAATATAGAATATAAGAATTATATATATATAGGAATGTAGAATATAATATAGAATATAAGAATTATATATATATATATAGGAATGTAGAATATAATATAGAATATAATAATTATATATATATATATATAGGAATGTAGAATATAATATAGAATATAAGAATTATATATATAGATATAGGAATGTATAATATAATATAGAATATAATAATTATATATATATATAGGAATGTAGAATATAATATAGAATATAATAATTATATATATATATATAGGAATGTAGAATATAATATAGAATATAAGAATTATATATATATATATATAGGAATGTAGAATATAATATAGAATATAAGAATTATATATATATATATATATAGGAATGTAGAATATAATATAGAATATAAGAATTATATATATATATATAGGAATGTATAATATAAGAATGTAGTTTTAGCGTTCAGTCTAACCCCTCCACACACTGTAGTGTATATCTTCCCAGAACGGCAGTTAGGGCAGTTAAAATTCTATTTGAATTGATTCTTTCAGCATTCCAGCGTTACCATGGTATGTTGCCTCTAGCAACACACACCTTAACACCTGTAGCGTCAGTTGGCTAAACTTCACTCTCATCTTGTCACATCTGATGTTCCCTCCTCTCCTCCATCTCTTCATCACCTTCCTCCTCCCTCCTCTTCAAGATCACATCATTAGATTTGCCTGGTTTGGTGACATGTAATGTCTCATGGGTGATGGATGTTTTTATATACAGACAGAAAATGAACCTCCCCTCCCCCTCCGACCTCATCCCTCTCTACACCCTACCATCATGTTCTATAAGAGAGGAAAGGTAACCTCCGAGCCGATGACAAACTTTGACAAATGGCTTGTCTCCAAACCCCCTTGGGAAAGAGGGAACAGACAAGCACCTTCACGTCCCCCCCCCCCCCCCCCCCCCCCTCGTGCTTTGGGCTGCGCTGCGTCTGCCGTTAAGTGATATAGGAGCCGAGTTCGGGGAGACAGTGGACGTCGATGTCGTGCCCCCTCCGTTTCCTCAGATTGGGATGGGTCACCATTCATCACGGTCAGACACCAAGCACAGCCCATCGCCTCCTCCTCCAACCAGATCGTTTCTTTCTTCACTCAAAGGTCACTCTTCCATTACTTTAGCCATCCCTCCATCCCTCCATCCCTCCATCCCTCCATCCCTCTATCAATCCCTCTATCCCTCCATCCCTCTATCAATCCCTCTATCCCTCTATCCCTCTATCCCTCTATCCCTCCATCCCTCCATCCCTCTATCCCTCTATCCCTCCATCTCTCTATCCCTCTATCCCTCCATCCCTCTATCCCTCCATCCCTCTATCCCTCCATCCCTCTATCCCTCCATCCCTCTATCCCTCCATTCCTCCATCCCTCTATCCCTCTACCCCTCCATCTCTCTATCCCTCTATCCCTCCATCTCTCTATCCCTCCATCCCTCCATCCCTCTATCCCTCCATCTCTCCATCCCTCTATCCCTCTATCCCTCTATCCCTCTATCCCTCTATCCCTCTATCCCTCTATCCCTCCATCCCTCTATCCCTCCATCCCTCCATCCCTCCATCACTGTATCTCTCCATTCACCGCAGTACAGGGCGTTTACACACTGCAACTGGACACCTGCTAGTATTCTAGTACGCATTCCAAATGGCCCGTAAAATCCATCTTTCTGGCCTTTGGTCTGATGAGTCCCTGGTCAAAAGTAGTGCTATTTGGGATCACACATAATCTGAGGTCATAGTCCACTACTACCACCCCTCTCTTCTCTCTATACCTCCACTACTACCTACTACCACCCCTCTCTTCTCTCTCTACCTCCACTACTACCTACTACCACCCTCTCTTCTCTCTCTACCTCCACTACTACCTACTACCACCCCTCTCTTCTCTCTCTACCTCCACTACTACCTACTACCACCCCTCTTTTCTCTCTCTACCTCCACTACTACCTACTACAACCCCTCTCTACTCTCTCTACCTCCACTACTACCACCCCTCTCTTCTCTCTCTACCTCCACTACTACCACCCCTCTCTTCTCTCTCTACCTCCACTACTACCACCCCTCTCTTCTCTCTCTACCTCCACTACTACCTACTACCACCCCTCTCTTCTCTCTCTACCTCCACTACTACCTACTACCACCCCTCTCTTCTCTCTCTACCTCCACTACTACCTACTACCACCCCTCTCTACTCTCTCTACCTCCACTACTACCTACTACAACCCCTCTCTTCTCTCTCTACCTCCACTACTACCTACTACCACCCCTCTCTTCTCTCTCTACCTCCACTATGTACATATAACAATGTACATATTGACAAAGCTTACTTTGGATATTGACAATATGAAAATAATAAGAACATTGTTAACGGGACAACAGTAACAATAATAACCAAGGGTCAAAATAACCATACATTGAACAATAACAATAAGAAAACAGTAGAGGACATGTTGATGTTGATTGGTCATGTTGATGTCAATCATGTTGATTGGTCTGTCACACATTGTCCTTCATTTTATGGCAGGCAGCAATGTAGTGCGCTGCCAACCCACAGCTCTCTGCGTCCTCCACCAACAGGACGGGTAGCCTACTCTCATCAGAGAGGTCTTTGAAACCTTGAATAAGGGTTTTAAATTTGGGGAAATTACACTCTCTAATTGTTTTATATTTTTGACATTTTGTCAGGAAATGCAGCTCTGTCTCAGGTTCTGCTGTTGAGCAGTGGTTTCTGTCACTTTCTCTTGTCATGACACTCACTTTCCCTCCCTCCCTCCGTCCGTCCCTCCCTCCCTCCCTCCCTCCCTCCCTCCCTCCCTCCCTCCCTCCCTCCCTCCCTCCCTCCCTCCCTCCCTCCCTCCCTCCCTCCCTCTCTGTCTGTCTGTCTGTCTGTCTGTCTGTCTGTCTGTCTGTCTGTCTGTCTGTCTGTCTCTCTCTCTCTGTCTCTCTCTCTCGCTGTCTCTCTCTCTCCCTGTCTCTCTCTCCCTCTGTCTCTCTGTCTCTCTCTCTCTCTCTCTCTCTCTGTCTCTCTCTCTCTCTCCCTCTGTCTCTCTCTTGCTCTCTCCCTCTCAGGGGCTAAGTCAATCAATATCCTCCGGGCTGTCTCTTCTCACCAACCTGAATCTCTGTTTAATGTAGTCACCTGATGTTCACCTCTCCATCACCGTGTGACACCGCTGACCTTCACTGGTCGCCATTTTCATTAGTTTGACAAAGCTGCAGTGTCTTAGCAGACTTCGTTGACATGCGAGCAGAGGAAGCGCCACGATGATAGAAAGAGAGAGAATGAGTCTCATGGCAGACTTCGTTGACATGCAGAAAGAGCAAGAGCCACGGCGTGAGAGAGGAAGAACCTGAATCTCAAATGGCCCCCAATTCCTTATATAACCCATAGTGCTCTGTTCTATAGGGCCCATAGTGCTCTGGTCTATATAACCCATAGTGCTCTGGTCTATAGGGCCCATAGTGCTCTGGTCTATATAACCCATAGTGCTCTGGTCTATATAACCCATAGTGCTCTGGTCTATATAACCCATAGTGCTCTGGTCTATATAACCCATAGTGCTCTGGTCTATATAACCCATAGTGCTCTGGTCTATATAACCCATAGTGCTCTGGTCTATAGGGTCCATAGTGATCTGGTCTATATAACCCATTGTGCTCTGGTCTAAATAACCCATAGTGCTCTGGTCTATATAACCCATAGTGCTCTGGTCTATATAACCCATAGTGCTCTGGTCTATAGGGCCCATAGTGCTCTGGTCTATAGGGTCCATAGTGCTCTGGTCTATATAACCCATAGTGCTCTGGTCTATATATCCCATAGTGTTCTGGTCTGTATAACCCATAGTGCTCTGGTCTATAGGGCCCATAGTGCTCTGGTCTATGT
>NC_048582.1:1436070-1446070 GCF_013265735.2 Oncorhynchus mykiss | reverse complement strand
GACTGATATTACTATGGTCACTCATTACATCCGATGGTGACTGATATTGTTATGGTCACTCATTACATCCAATGGTGACTGATATTGTTATGGTCATTACATCCAATGGTGACTGATATTGTTATGGTCATTACATCCAATGGTGACTGATATTGTTATGGTCACTCATTACATCCAATGGTGACTGATATTGCTATGGTCACTCATTACATCCGATGGTGACTGATATTGTTATGGTCACTCATTACATCCAAAGGTGACTGATATTGCTATGGTCACTCATTACATCCGATGGTGACTGATATTGTTATGGTCATTACATCCAATGGTGACTGATATTGTTGTGGTCACTCATTACATCCAATGGTGACTGATATTGTTATGGTCATTACATCCAATGGTGACTGATATTACTATGGTCACTCATTACATCCGATGGTGACTGATATTGTTATGGTCACTCATTACATCCAATGGTGACTGATATTGCTATGGTCACTCATTACATCCGATGGTGACTGATATTGTTATGGTCATTACATCCAATGGTGACTGATATTGTTATGGTCACTCATTACATCCAATGGTGACTGATATTGCTATGGTCATTACATCCAATGGTGACTGATATTGCTATGGTCATTACATCCAATGGTGACTGATATTGCTATGGTCAATAGATCCAATGGTGACTGATATTGCTATGGTCACTCATTACATCCAATGGTGACTGATATTGCTATGGTCACTCATTACATCCAATGGTGACTGATATTGCTATGGTCACTCATTACATCCAATGGTGACTGATATTGCTATGGTCACTCATTACATCCAATGGTGACTGATATTGTTATGGTCACTCATTACATCCAATGGTGACTGATATTGCTATGGTCACTCATTACATCCAATGGTGACTGATATTGCTATGGTCATTACATCCGATGGTGACTGATATTGCTTTTGGAGCAAAGCTCTGCAGCATTAGTGAAGATGACCAAGCTGATCAATATGATCAAGGTGATCAATACAAGCGGATGCCACAGATCCATCACCATTAGTATTTGCTGTAGTTGGTTGAGTGATAAACTGGGTGATATGACAGGCATCAGTCAGTTAGTAGCTTCTGCTTCAGAGGACATTGTTCAGGTCACCCAGAAAATAGACATCTCTGTTAACATCACATACACTAGCAAGCATTGCGCACATATTATCCAAATAGTGACTGATAGCACTTGGTCGGTAACAGCACCACAGAAGAAGAGGCTTTAGATGAGGCAGGTGAACTTGCAACCACAACCACTTCGACAACATTTGACATGAGATCCTCTCAAGGTTTTTACAGGAATCTGGCTGCGAACACCTCCCCCATAGGCATGCCTGTATTTTCTGCAGATGTTATATCCTGGTGTTGTTATTGCTTTATCATTAAAGGAATAATCTAAGTGTGTTTCAGAGATGGCCCGTATATAAATGTTATCTGATGTTAGCAAGGTATTGATGTATTTCTAAGGCTACATGTACACTACATGACAAACAGTACGTTGACACCTGCTCATCAAACATCTCATTCCAAAATCATGGGCATTAATATGGAGTTGGTCCCCCCCTTTGCTGCTATAACAGCCTCCACTCTTCTGGGAAGGCTTTCCACTAGATGTGGGAACATTGCTACAGGGACTTGCTTCTATTCAGCCACAAGAGCATTAGTGAGGTCGGGCGATTAGGCCTGTCTCACAGTCGGCGTTCCAATTCATCCCAAAGGTGGTTGATGGGGTTGAGGTCAGGGCTCTGTGCAGGCCAGTCAAGTTCTTCCACAACGATCTCGACAAACCATTTCTGTATGGACCTCGCTTTGTGCGTGAGGGCACTGTCATGCTGAAACAGGAAAGGGCCTCCCCCAAATTGTTGCCACAAAGTTGGAAGCACAGAACAATCTACAATGTAATTCTTTGCTGTGGTGTTAAGATTTCCCTTCTCGGTAACTAAGGGGTCCGAATCATGAAAAACAGCCCCAGACCATTTGTCCTCCTACATTAAACTTTACAGTTGGCCTTGTGCATTGGGGCTGGTATCATTATCCTGGCCAAACCCAGATTTGCCGGTCGAATCTGGGTTCGACGCTTGGCATGGCCGAGCAACGGGTGTAGCTGGAATAGCCGAATCCACTAGTTTGAAGGGGTGTCCACATACTTTAGTAAATATAGTGTATTAACATGAGCTATTCTTAGCCCTTTCCTGGGAAGCTGATCAGAGATAATATGAAAGAAACCTGTGTTTGACTAATAGAGTCAGTCAATCAGGCACTAGTGAGTGTCAGTTGGTGTATGTTAGTGTCAGTTGGTGTATGTTAGTGTCAGTTGGTGTATGTGAGTGTCAGTTGGTGTATGTGAGTGTAATTTGGTGAATGTGAGTGTCAGTTGGTGTATGTGAGTGTCAGCTGGTGAATGTGAGTGTCAGTTGGTGTATGTGAGTGTCAGCTGGTGTATGTGAGTGTCAGTTGGTGTATGTGAGTGTCAGTTGGTGCGTTTTAGTGTCAGTTGGTGATTGTTAGTATCAGTTGGTGTATGTTAGTGTAATTTGGTGAATGTGAGTGTCAGTTGGTGTATGTGAGTGTCAGTTGGTGTATGTTAGTGTCAGTTGGTGTATGTGAGTGTAATTTGGTGAATGTGAGTGTCAGTTGGTGTATGTGAGTGTCAGCTGGTGAATGTGAGTGTCAGTTGGTGTATGTGAGTGTCAGCGGGTGTATGTGAGTGTCAGTTGGTGTATGTGAGTGTCAGTTGGTGTATGTGAGTGTAATTTGGTGAATGTGAGTGTCAGTTGGTGTACGTGAGTGTCAGCTGGTGTATGTGAGTGTCAGTTGGTGTATGTGAGTGTCAGTTGGTGCGTTTTAGTGTCAGTTGGTGATTGTTAGTATCAGTTGGTGTATGTTAGTGTCAGTTGGTGTATGTTAGTGTCAGTTGGTGTATGTTAGTGTCAGTTGGTGTATGTTAGTGTCAGTTGGTGTATGTGGGTGTCAGTTGGTGTATGTGAGTGTCAGTTGGTGTATGCGGGTGTCAGTTGGTTTATGTAAGTGTCAGATGGTGTACTTGAGTCTCTCACTTCTCTCTCTAAATCCGTCTCCATCTTGCACTGACTGTGTTCTGACTGTGTCTACAATGCAGGGTGCTCATATTGAGGAGAAGACAGCACACGTCCCAAATGGCACCCTATTCCCAATATAGTGTACTACTTTAGACCAGAGCCCTATGGCACCCTATACCCTATATATAGTGCACTACTTTATACCAGAGCCCTATGGCGCCCTATTCTCAATATAGTGCACTACTTTTGACCAGGGAATAGGGTGCTATTTGGGAAGCATCCACAGTCTCCTTTGTGGAAAAGAAAAAATAAGAAATCCAAACAACTCATATATCACTCTGACAGCATTCAACAGTACAACTCAGATATATACAGCAGGAAGCTCTCTGACAGCATTCAACAGTACAACTCAGATATATATAGCTGGAAGCTCTCTGACAGTATTCAACAGTACAACTCAGATATATATAGCTGGAAGCTCTCTGACAGTATTCAACAGTACAACTCAGATATATACAGCTGGAAGCTCTCTGACAGCATTCAACAGTACAACTCAGATATATATAGCTGGAAGCTCTCTGACAGTATTCAACAGTACAACTCAGATATATATATATAGCTGGAAGCTCTCTGACAGCATTCAACAGTACAACTCAGATATATATATATAGCTGGAAGCTCTCTGACAGTATTCAACAGTACAACTCAGATATATACAGCAGGAAGCTCTCTGACAGTATTCAACAGTACAACTCAGATATATACAGCAGGAAGCTCTCTGACAGTATTCAACAGTACAACTCAGATATATATATATATATATATATATAGCTGGAAGCTCTCTGACAGTGTTCAACAGTACAACTCAGATATATATAGCTGGAAGCTCTCTGACAGTATTCAACAGTACAACTCAGATATATATAGCTGGAAGCTCTCTGACAGTGTTCAACAGTACAACTCAGATATATATATATATATATATAGCTGGAAGCTCTCTGACAGTATTCAACAGTACAACTCAGATATATATATATTTATATATATATATATATATATATATATATATATATATATATATAGCTGGAAGCTCTCTGACAGTATTCAACAGTACAACTCAGATATATATATATATATATATATATATATATAGCTGGAAGCTCTCTGACAGTATTCAACAGTACAACTCAGATATATATATATATATATATATAGCTGGAAGCTCTCTGACAGTATTCAACAGTACAACTCAGATATATATATATATATATATATATAGCTGGAAGCTCTCTGACAGTATTCAACAGTACAACTCAGATATATATATATATATATATATAGCTGGAAGCTCTCTGACAGTATTCAACAGTACAACTCAGATATATACAGCAGGAAGCTCTCTGACAGTATTCAACAGTACAACTCAGATATATATAGCTGGAAGCTCTCTGACAGTATTCAACAGTACAACTCAGATATATATATATATATATATATATAGCTGGAAGCTCTCTGACAGTATTCAACAGTACAACTCAGATATATATAGCTGGAAGCTCTCTGACAGTATTCAACAGTACAACTCAGATATATATATATATATATATATATAGCTGGAAGCTCTCCGACAGTATTCAACAGTACAACTCAGATATATATAGCTGGAAGCTCTCTGACAGTATTCAACAGTACAACTCAGATATATATAGCTGGAAGCTCTCCGACAGTATTCAACAGTACAACTCAGATATATATATATAGCTGGAAGCTCTCTGACAGTATTCAACAGTACAACTCAGATATATACAGCAGGAAGCTCTCTGACAGTATTCAACAGTACAACTCAGATATATACAGCAGGAAGCTCTCTGACAGTATTCAACAGTACAACTCAGATATATATATATATATATATATATAGCTGGAAGCTCTCTGACAGTATTCAACAGTACAACTCAGATATATATATATATATATATATATATATATATATATATATATATATATATATAGCTGGAAGCTCTCTGACAGTGTTCAACAGTACAACTCAGATATATATAGCTGGAAGCTCTCTGACAGTATTCAACAGTACAACTCAGATATATATAGCTGGAAGCTCTCTGACAGTGTTCAACAGTACAACTCAGATATATATATATATATATATATAGCTGGAAGCTCTCTGACAGTATTCAACAGTACAACTCAGATATATATATATATATATATATATATATATAGCTGGAAGCTCTCTGACAGTGTTCAACAGTACAACTCAGATATATATATATATATATATATATAGCTGGAAGCTCTCTGACAGTATTCAACAGTACAACTCAGATATATACAGCAGGAAGCTCTCTGACAGTATTCAACAGTACAACTCAGATATATATAGCTGGAAGCTCTCTGACAGTATTCAACAGTACAACTCAGATATATATATATATATATATATAGCTGGAAGCTCTCTGACAGTATTCAACAGTACAACTCAGATATATACAGCAGGAAGCTCTCTGACAGTATTCAACAGTACAACTCAGATATATATAGCTGGAAGCTCTCTGACAGTATTCAACAGTACAACTCAGATATATATATATATATATATATATACAGCAGGAAGCTCTCTGACAGTATTCAACAGTACAACTCAGATATATATATATATATATAGCTGGAAGCTCTCTGACAGTGTTCACCAGTACAACTCAGATATATATAGCTGGAAGCTCTCTGACAGTATTCAACAGTACAACTCAGATATATATATATATATATATATATACAGCAGGAAGCTCTCTGACAGTATTCAACAGTACAACTCAGATATATATATATATATATATATATACAGCAGGAAGCTCTCTGACAGTATTCAACAGTACAACTCAGATATATATATATATATATATATAGCTGGAAGCTCTCCGACAGTATTCAACAGTACAACTCAGATATATATAGCTGGAAGCTCTCTGACAGTATTCAACAGTACAACTCAGATATTTTTTATATATTGCTGCCGCTGAGGAGAGAAATCCTTGAAGGACAAGAGGAGAGGAGAGAGGACTGTTTTGTTGCTCATTCAGAATAGAAACACTTGCTTTGTCCCGAAAACAGGGCTTTTATTTTTGACTCAATGAAATAAGTCACAAGTGTAACCTTTTCCTGACAGAACAATCATCAATCATGGAGACAAGAGAACTGGAGTTGAATTCAGAGCAATGGAGATTGAACTTCTTACTTCCTTTGTCTGTTCTGTTATATTCTGTTCTGTTCTGCTCTGCTCTGCTCCTGTTCTGTTCTGTTCTGTTCTGTTCTGTTCTGCTACTGTTCTGTTCTGTTCTGTTCTGTTCTGCTCTGTTTTGCTCCTGTTCTGTTATATTCTGTTCTGTTCTGTTCTGTTATATTCTGTTCTGTTCTGTTCTACTCTGTTCTGTTCTGCTCTGTTCTGTTCTGTTCTGTTCGGTTAAATTCTGTTCTGTTCTCCTCTGTTCTGCTCTGTTCAGTTCTGCTCTGCTTTGATCTGTTCTGTTCTACTCTGTTCTGTTCTGTTCTGCTTCTGCTTCTGTTCTGCTCTGTTTTGCTCCTGTTCTGTTATATTCTGTTCTGTTCTGTTCTGTTATATTCTGTTCTGTTCTGTTCTGTTATATTCTGTTCTGTTCTGTTCTGTTCTGTTATATTCTGTTCTGTTCTGTTCTGTTCTACTCTGTTCTGTTCTGTTATATTCTGTTCTGTTCTGTTCTACTCTGTTCTGTTCTGTTATATTCTGTTCTGTTCTGTTCTACTCTGTTCTGTTCTGTTATATTCTGTTCTGTTCTGTTCTACTCTGTTCTGTTCTGTTCTGCTCTGTTCTGTTCTGCTCTGTTTTGATCTGTTCTACTCTGTTCTGTTCTGTTCTACTCTGTTCTGTTCTGTTCTGCTCTGTTCTGTTCTGTTCTGCTCTGTTCTGCTCTGTTCTGTTCTGTTCTGCTCTGTTCTGTTCTGCTCTGCTTTGATCTGTTCTACTCTGTTCTGTTCTGTTCTACTCTGTTCTGTTCTGCTCTGTTCTGCTCTGTTCTGTTCTACTCTGTTCTGTTCTGTTCTGTTCTCCTCTGTTCTGCTCTGTTCTGTTCTACTCTGTTCTGTTCTGATCTGCTCTGTTCTGCTCCTGTTCTGTTCTGTTCTACTCTGTTCTGTTCTACTCTGTTCTGTTCTGTTATATTCTGCTCTGTTCTGTTCTGTTAAATTCTGCTCTGTTCTGTTCTACTCTGTTATATTCTGCTCTGTTCTGTTCTACTCTGTTCTGTTATATTCTGCTCTTTTCTCCTTTGTTCTGTTCTACTTTGTTCCATTCTGTTCTGTTCTGTTCTGTTCTATTCTGCTCTGTTCTCTTCTCTTCTGATCTGTAATATTCTGTTCTGCTCTGTTCTGTTCGGCTCCTGTTCTGTTCTATTCTGCTCTGCTCTGCTCTCTTCTCTTCTCTTCTCTTCTCTTCTCTTCTCTTCTCTTCTGTTCTGTTCTGTTATACTCTGCTCTGTTCTCTCCTGTTCTGTTCTTTCCTGCTCTGTTCTGTTCTCTGAAGTTCTGTTCTGTTCTGCTCTGTTCTGTTCTCTGACGTTCTGTTCTGTTCTGCTCTGTTCTGTTCTCTGAAGTTCTGTTCTGTTCTGCTCTGTTCTGTTCTCTGAAGTTCTGTTCTGTTCTGCTCTGTTCTGTTCTCTGAAGTTCTGTTCTGTTCTGCTCTGTTCTTTTCTCTGAAGTTCTGTTCTGTTCTGCTCTGTTCTGTTCTCTGAAGTTCTGTTCTGTTCTGCTCTGTTCTGTTCTCTGAAGTTCTGTTCTGTTCTGCTCTGTTCTGTTCTCTGAAGTTCTGTTCTGTTCTGCTCTGTTCTGTTCTCTTAAGTTCTGTTCTGTTCTGCTCTGTTCTGTTCTCTGAAGTTCTGTTCTGTTCTGCTCTGTTCTGTTCTCTGAAGTTCTGTTCTGTTCTGCTCTGTTCTGTTCTCTGAAGTTCTGTTCTGTTCTGCTCTGTTCTGTTCTCTGAAGTTCTGTTCTGTTCTGCTCTGTTCTGTTCTCTGAAGTTCTGTTCTGTTCTGCTCTTTTCAGTTCTGCTCTGCTGTGTTCTGTTCTGTAACATCAGTCTACCTCGTTATAAAGCGTCAGGAAACACAAACACACACACACACTTCATTGTCTCTGTGTGGTCTCATGTCTATAGCTCATTCGTATTGCAGAGTTTAGTCAGAGTTCACATCCAAACTGATTTTATTAAATAAGATAAATATATGTGAGTAGGAGGTTGTGTGTGTGTGTGTGTGTGTGTGTGCGTGCGTGCGTGCGTGCGTGGGTGCGTGTGTGTGTGTGTGTGTAATGATACTGCATTCCAACCATGAATAAATGCATTGATATGATTTACCCAGAAGCCTGAGGCAGTGTTGTGTGTAACAGAGTATTATACTATAACACAAACAAACACACACACACACACCTGAATACACACACACACCTGAATACATAAACAGATGAGAATGCCAGCGTCGTCCATAATTCCCTTAAACTTTTCCTAACGCAGAACACATATTCATTTCAGTGGTGACTTGCAGTCGATGCTCATTCATCCCGTTCATTCATCCAGTTGTTCCCTTTGGGTCTGCTGTAACATTTGATCAACATTATCATCATCGGGTAGAATTTCAGGCCAGAGGCTTGCCACACTTTCTTGATCCGGGCCAGAAGAGCTATTTACAATTTTAAAATGGCACCCTATTCCTTATTTAGTGCACTACTTTTGAACCAGAGACTTATGGACCCTGATTAAAGGAAGTGCACTATGTAGGGAATAGGGTGCCATTTGGGCCGCAGATTTAGTATTGCTTTATTCAGAGTGTGTGGTGATTGGGGATTACAGTGCACTGGTTCAGACTGGCGATGAGCTGTTCTATAGCCAGACATGTAGAGCATTACCCTGTCACATGATCTACATGATGAGCTGTCCTATAGCCAGACGTGTAGAGCATCACCCTGTCACATGATCTACATGATGAGCTGTTCTATACAAGACATGTAGAGCATCACCCTGTCACATGATCTACATGATGAGCTCTTCTGTAGCCAGACCTGTAGAGCATCACCCTGTCACATGATCTACATGATGAGCTGTTCTATACAAGACATGTAGAGCATCACCCTGTCACATGATCTACACCACCACACATTTCCCTGCTCACACACCCTAACCCACTCTCTGTTCACACACCCTAACCCACTCCCTGTTCATACACCCTAACCCACTCCCTGTTCAGACACCCCAACCCTAACCCACTCCCTGTTCACACACCCTAACCCACACTCTGTTCACACACAATAACCCACTCTCTGTTCACACACCCTAACCCACTCTCTGTTCACACACCCTAACCCACTCTCTGTTCACACACCCTAACCCACTCTCTGTTCACACACCCTAACCCACTCTCTGTTCACACACCCTAACCCATTCCCTGTTCACAAACCCTAACCCACTCTCTGTTCACACACCCTAACCCATTCCCTGTTCACAAACCCTAACCCATTCCCTGTTCACACACCATAACCCACTCTCTTTTCAAACACCCTGACCCACTCCCTACTCACGTCCTAACCCACTCCCTACTCACGTCCTAACCCACTACCTACTCACGTCCTAACCCACTCCCTGCTCACACCCTAACCCACTACCTACTCACGTCCTAACCCACTCCCTGCTCACACCCTAACCCACTTCCTGCTCACACCCTAACCCACTCCCTACTCACGTCCTAACCCACTCCCTGCTCACACCCTAACCCACTCCCTGCTCACACCCTAACCCACTACCTACTCACGTCCTAACCCACTCCCTGCTCACACCCTAACCCACTCCCTGCTCACACCCTAACCCACTACCTACTCA
>NC_048582.1:1291070-1431070 GCF_013265735.2 Oncorhynchus mykiss | reverse complement strand
TTTCACAGCATTATAAGGCTGCGTTGAGACAATGACTTATCGATGACCCAAGCCCAGCTCCGTTAATCCCTACCATTGTAATGCAGGTTCCTGGATACTTTCACAGCATTATAAGGCTGCGTTGAGACAATGATTTATCAATGACCCAAGCCCAGCTCAGTTAATCCCTACCGTTGTGTCTCTGAGTTGTCATAAGGCTTCAGCATATGTACATTATCCCAGGGACGTTGGAAGACACAATATAAGAAACCTAATTGATGTCCCTTTTACTGCCCTGAATGCCTCTGCTGATCCCACAGCTATTGTATGCAGTAATCATGTGCCTATGAACCAGAGTTACACTGTTAGCACTGAGGCGGTGTGCTCTAGGAGGAAGTCCACTGTGTGCAGCTCACCCTGCACTAACATAAATGACATGAACATGTCTACTTCTGCTAAGCTTCCCAGTCAAGCAATGAAAACAATCAAGCAACCCAGAAAAGTGATATATATATATATATATATATATAAAATAAAAATAGCCCATATTAACATATGTAACCTAAAAACAAGGTTCATAAAATCAATAACTTGCTAGTTACAAATGACATTCATATTCTGACTATCTCTGAAACTGTAACGGATTTCCTCCGTTAAAGGAGAGGACCAAAATGCGGCGTGGTTCAGGGTTCAACATGTTTAATCAAGACATTACAAAATACAAAACAACAAATGTGAAAACCGAACCAGTCCTCTACTGGTGCAATGACACAAAGACAGGAAACAACCACCCACAAAACCCAACACAAAACAGGCTACCTAAATATGGTTCCCAATCAGAGACAATGACTAACACCTGCCTCTGATTGAGAACCATATCAGGCCAAACATAGAAATAGACAAACTGGACATAAAACATAGAATGCCCACTAAGCTCCCGTCCTGACCAACACTAAAACAAAGAAAACACAAAAGAACTATGGTCAGAACGTGACAGAAACTCTACTTAGATAATACCTTTGATGATACAGTGGCAGCAATACATGGTTATAACATCTACAGAAAAGACAGAAATGCCAATGGGGGAGGTGTTGCTGTTTATATTCAGAACCACATTCCTGTAAAGCTTAGAGACGATCTCATGTTAAAAGTAATATGGATACAGGTTCATCTGCCTCACCTAAAGCCCATTCTGGGGGGAAGCTGCTATAGACCACCAAGTGCTAACAGTCATTTATCTGAATAATGTGTGAAATGCTTCATAATGTATGTGATATCAACAGAGAGGTATATTTTCTGTGTGTATCCTGGTTCAGCTTATCATTCAACCTACCAAGGTATTTACAAACAGCACAGGAATTAAATCATCAACATGTATCGATCACATCTTTACTAATGCTGCAGATATTTGCTTTAAATCAGTATCCAGATCTACAGGATGTATTGATCACAATATAATAACCATATATAGGAAAACCACAGTTCCAAAGGTTGGGCCTAACATAGAGTATAAAAGGTCATACAATAAGTTTTGTAGTGATTCCTATGTTGATGATGTAAATAATATTTGCTGGTCTGTGGTGTGTAATGAGGAGCAACCAGATGCTGCACTTCACACATTTATGAAATTACTTATTCCAGTTACTAATAAGCAACGCACCCATTAAGGAAATGACTGTAAAAACTGTTACATCTCCTTGGATCGATGAGGAATTTAATTACATTTTGGGAAAAAAAAGGCAAACTCTGCTCCATCATTCATTGATGGTTAATTCATCACAAAACCCACTGATATTGACAACTACGTTAATTTTTTTTTTTAAATTGGCAAGATTAGCACACTTAGGGATGACATGCCAGCAACAAACGCTGACACTACACATCCAAGTATATCTGACCAAATTAATGAAATCATTGTAATTGTAATGTATTGTAATTTTGAAATCCATAAAGTGAGTGGTGGAAGAGGTGAAAAAAATATTATGTTGTCTTTCAACAATGACAAGCCATCGTGGCCTGACAACTTGAATGGAAAAATAGTGAGGATAATAGCGGACAATATTGCCACTCTCCTATTTGCCATATCTTCAATTTAAGCCTACTAGAAAGTGTGTGCTCTCAGGCCTGGAGGGAAGAAAAACTTAATTAACAAGATACAATGCTATTTTACAGTAAACCAATTGACAACAGACTTTCAGCATGCTTACAGGGAAGGACATTGAACAAGTACAGCACTAACATAAATGGATGATTTGGCTGCGAGGAGTTTATGATAAAAGATGGTGGGGGCTGTTTTGTTAGAGTTCAGTGCGGCTTTTGACAATATCGATCATAGTCTGGTGCTGGAAAAAACATATGTGTGATGGCTTTACACCCCCTGCTATATTGTGGATTAAGAGTGACCTGTCCAACAGAACACAAAGGGTGTTCTTTAACGGAAGCATCTCCTGGTAGAGTAAGGAATTCTCCAGGGCAGCTGTCTAGGCCCCTTACTTTTTTCAATCTTTACTAACGACATGCCACTGACTTTGAGTAAAACCAGTGTGTCTCTGTATGTGGATGACTCAACACTATACATGTCAGCTACCACCGCAATGACTGAAATGACTGCAACACTTAACAAGGAGCTGCAGTTAGTTTCAGAGTGGGTGGCAAGGAATAAGTTAGTCCTAAATATTAAAAAAAAACTCAAAGCATTGTATTTGGGACAAATCATTCACTAAACCCTGAACCTAAACTAAATATTGTAATAATTAAAGTAGAAATTGAGCACGTTGAGGTGACTAAACTGCTTGGAGTAACCCTGGTCAATGATCAACACATTGAGACAACAGGAGCTAAGATGGGGAGAAAAACTGTCCATAATAAAGCACCAATCTGCTTTCTTAACAGCACTATCAACATGGCAGGTCCTACAGGCCCTAGTTTCTACCTTCTTAACAGCACTATCAACATGGCAGGTCCTACAGGCCTTGGTTTCTACCTTCTTAACAGCACTATCAACAAGGCAGGTCCTTACAGGCCATAGGTTTGTCTCACCTGGACTACTGTTCAGTTGTGTGGTCAGGTACCACAAAAAGGGACTTAGGGAAAATTGCAATTGAAATGGCAACACGACTGGCCCTTGGATGTACACAGAGAGCTAACATTAATCATGTGCATGTCAATCTCTCCTGGCTCAAAGTGGAGGAGAGATTGAATTCATCACTAGCATTTGTGAAGAGGTAATTGACATGTTGAATGCACCATGCTGTCTGTTTGAACTACTGACACACAGCTTGGACACCCCATTCCTACCCCACAAGACATGCCACCAGAGGTCTGTTTAAACTACTAACACACTGCTCAGACACCCCATGCCTACCCCACAAGACATGCCACCAGAAGTCTCTTCACAGTCCCCAAGTCCAGAACAGACTATGGGAGGTGCACAGCTTGGACACCCCATGCCTACCCCACAAGACATGCCACCAGAGGTCTCTTCACAGTCCCCAAGTCCAGAACAGATTATGGGAGGTGCTCAGTACTACATAGCGACATGACTACATGGAACTCTATTCCACAGTACTACATAGAGCCATGACTACATGGAACTCTATTCCACAGTATTACATAGAGCCATGACTACATGGACCTCTATTCCACAGTACTACATAGAGCCATGACTACATGGAACTCTATTCCACAATACTACATAGAGCCATGACTACATAGAACTCTATTCCACAGTACTACATAGAGCCATGACTACATGGAACTCTATTCCACAGTACTACATAGAGCCATGACTACATAGAACTCTATTCCACAGTACTACATAGAGCCATGACTACATGGAACTCTCTTCCACAGTACTACATAGAGCCATGACTACATGGAACTCTATTCCACATCAAGTAACTCATTAGATTAAAAAAAACAAATTCCCCTTATGGAACAGCAGGGACTGTGAAGAGACACAAACATAGACACATACACGATAAAATACGCACTATACACACACGTACACATGGGATGTTTGTGTTGTAGATATGTGGTAGTAAAGTAGTGTCCTGAGGGCACACACTCCATGTGTTGTTGAAATCTGTTTTGAATGTATTGTAATATTTAGAAAATTGTATAACAGCCCTAATTTTGCTGGACCCCAGGAAGAGTAGATGTGGATCAATAATAAACCCCAGGAAGAGTAGATGTGGATCCATAATAAACCCCAGGAAGAGTAGCTGTGGATCCATAATAAACCCCAGGAAGAGTAGATGTGGATCCATAATAAACCCCAGGAAGAGTAGCTGTGGATCCATAATAAACCCAGGAAGAGTAGATGTGGATCCATAATAAACCCCAGGAAGAGTAGATGTGGATCCATAATAAACCCCAGGAAGAGTAGCTGTGGATCCATAATAAACCCCAGGAAGAGTAGCTGTGGATCCATAATAAACCCCAGGAAGAGTAGATGTGGATCCATAATAAACCCCAGGAAGAGTAGCTGTGGATCCATAATAAACCCCAGGAAGAGTAGATGTGGATCCATAATAAACCCCAGGAAGAGTAGCTGTGGATCCATAATAAACCCCAGGAAGAGTAGCTGTGGATCCATAATAAACCCCAGGAAGAGTAGATGTGGATCCATAATAAACCCCAGGAAGAGTAGATGTGGATCCATAATACACCCCAGGAAGAGTAGCTGTGGATCCATAATAAATCCCAGGAAGAGTAGCTGTGGATCCATAATAAACCCCAGGAAGAGTAGCTGTGGATCCATAATAAACCCCAGGAAGAGTAGATGTGGATCCATAATTAACCCCAGGAAGAGTAGCTGTGGATCCATAATAAACCCCAGGAAGAGCAGCTGTGGATCCATAATAAACCCCAGGAAGAGTAGATGTGGATCAATAATAAACCCCAGGAAGAGTAGATGTGGATCAATAATAAACCCCAGGAAGAGTAGCTGTGGATCAATAATAAACCCCAGGAAGAGTAAATGTGGATCCATAATAAACCCCAGGAAGAGTAAATGTGGATCCATAATAAACCCCAGGAAGAGTAAATGTGGATCCATAATAAACCCCAGGAAGAGTAAATGTGGATCCATAATAAACCCCAGGAAGAGTAAATGTGGATCCATAATAAACCCCAGGAAGAGTAAATGTGGATCCATAATAAACCCCAGGAAGAGTAAATGTGGATCCATAATAAACCCCAGGAAGAGTAAATGTGGATCAATAATAAACCCCAGGAAGAATAGTTGTGCATCCATAATAAACCCCAGGAAGAGTAGATGTGGATCCATAATAAACCCCAGGAAGAGTAAATGTGGATCAATAATAAACCCCAGGAAGAGTAGCTGTGGATCCATAATGAATAGAAATACACATACAGTGCCATTTGGTATGCGGATAACGTGTTGACTACAGCGTTGTTATCTCTGTACTTAAACAATTCAAATTAGCTGCCTCCCAGTCCTTTTTAATCAAAGGCAAAATTGTCGCTATGAGAAATTTTATTAATTTATATTTTGTTCTCTTCCGAGTGACAAGATTGCTCTAGCCTCCAGGGAAGGCTATTTGTGTGTGTGTGTGTGTGTGTGTGTGTGTGTGTGTGTGTGTGTGTGTGTGTGTGCATGCATGCATGCATGCATGCGTGTGCATGTGTGTGTTTGTCTCCAGGGTAAATTGTATTCTGACCTGATGTCCATCTGTGTATCTCAGGCGTCACCCTCCAAACTCACAACGTCAATCATATTCATAGTGTCACTGTGGGATTCAAGGGGAAGACAGACGATTGGTCCAAAACACAAGGAAAATAAGAAATAAACCGTCAAGAGCTGAAAAACAGTCAAGGACATATTATTAGATACAGAGGCAGCCCTCACATGTTAGAATTTAAAATAATATAAACTTTATTTATAGAAAGAGACATTGACAGGAAGTTCATCATACTGTATGTCAATTGAATGTTTTCCATCTGAAGTATTCAAGACTTTAACTGAATGAAATGCCACTGACAGATATGGCACCTCTGCTTCTAGCTCCTAAGCAACTTCGCTGTATATTTTTAAAAAAAATGTGTTAAAACTTTGATTGGGGTTATTACATACAGCCAGAAATATCTTTTGGATATCAGAGCGACAATAATTCGCCAGCATTACGACCTGGGAATACGACTTTCCCTGATTGGATGCTTTGTTCGTTACCCCCAAGGCAATTGAACCTATCCCAGAGGCTGCTCCAAGTTTCCGCCGACGGAGAAGAGGTATTCGGAGTGGAATTCTAGTCCGACTCAGGATGCGGGGCACACCACCCACCACTTCCGAGTATATTACTCACTAATGTTCAGTCTCTGGACAATACAAGTAGACGAGCTCAGGGCGAGGATCTCCTTCCAGAGCGACATCAGGGATTGTAACATACTCTGTACATTGTGCAGACAGGAATAAAGAACTGTCTGGGAAGAAAGGTGGTGGTGTATGTTTCATGACGGTATGACGTGCAGAAACTCAAGTCCTTTTGTTCACCCAACCTAGAATACCTCACAATCAAATGCCGACCGCATTACATCCCAAGAGAATTCTCTTTTTCGTTATTGTCACGACCATGTATATTCCCCCTCAAGCACATACCCCGACGGCCATGAAGGAACTACACTGGACTTTATGCAAACTGGAAACCACATACCCTGAGGCCGCAATTATTGTAGCTGGGGATTTTAACACCGACAATTTGTGGAAATCGCTACCGAAGTTCTATCAACACATTGACTATAGTCTCCCTCTCCCTCTCTCTCTCTCTCTCTCTCTCTCTCTCTCTCTCTCTCTCTCTCTCTCTCTCTCTCTCTCTCTCTCTCTCTCTCTCTCTCTCTCTCTCTTTCCCTCTCTCTCTCTCTCCCTCCCTCCCTCTCTCTCTCTCCTCCACTGTGTCTGTGCCACTACAAGGCCCTCCCCCACCCTCCCTTTGGCAACACAGTGTGATAAAGAAGGCACAACGGCGCCTCTTCAACCTCAGGGGGCTGAAGAAATTTGGCTTGGCCACAAAGACCCTCACAAAGTTTTGAGAGTATCTTGTGGGGCTGTATCAAGGCTTTGTACAGAAACTGCACCGCCCAAAACCACCAGGATCTCTAGAGGCACCAAAGATCATCAAGTACGTCAACCACCCGAGCCACTGCCTGTTCACCCCGCTATCATCCAGAAGGCGAGGTCAGTACAGGTGCATCATCACCACCCGAGCCACTGCCTGTTCACCCCTCTATCATCCAGAAGGCGAGGTCAGTACAGGTGCATCATCACCACCCGAGCCACTGCCTGTTTACCCCGCTATCATCCAGAAGGCGAGGTCAGTACAGGTGCATCATCACCACCCGAGCCACTGCCTGTTCACCCCGCTATCATCCAGAAGGCGAGGTCAGTACAGGTGCATCATCACCACCCGAGCCACTGCCTGTTCACCCCGCTATCATCCAGAAGGCGAGGTCAGTACAGGTGCATCATCACCACCCGAGCCACTGCCTGTTCACCCCGCTATCATCCAGAAGGCGAGGTCAGTACAGGTGCATCATCACCACCCGAGCCACTGCCTGTTCACCCCGCTATCATCCAGAAGGCGAGGTCAGTACAGGTTCATCGAAGCAGGGGCCGAGAGACTGAAAAACAGCTTCCATCTCAAAGCCATCAGACTGTTAAATAGCCATCACTAGCCGGCTACCACCCGATTACCTAACCCTGCACCTTAGAGACTGGTGCCCTATATACATAGACATGAAATCACTAGTCACTTTAATCATGTGGAACACTAGTCACTTTAATAATGTGGGACACTAGTCACTTAAATAATGGAACACTAGTCACTCTAATAATGTGGAACACTAGTCACTTTAATAATGGAACACTAGTCACTCTAATAATGTGGAACACTAGTCACTTTAATAATGGAACACTAGTCACTCTAATAATGTGGAACACTAGTCACTCTAATAATGTGGAACACTAGTCACTCTAATAATGTGGAACACTAGTCACTTTAGTAATGGAACACTAGTCACTTTAATAATGTGGAACACTAGTCACTTTAATAATGTGGAACACTAGTCACTTTAATAATGTGGAACACTAGTCACTTAAATAATGGAACACTAGTCACTTTAATAATGTGGAACACTAGTCACTTTAATAATGTGGAACACTAGTCACTTTAGTAATGGAACACTAGTCACTTTAATAATGTGGAACACTAGTCACTTTAATAATGTGGGACACTAGTCACTTAAATAATGGAACACTAGTCACTCTAATAATGTGGAACACTAGTCACTTTAATAATGTGGAACACTAGTCACTTTAGTAATGGAACACTAGTCACTTTAATAATGGAACACTAGTCACTTAAATAATGTGGAACACTAGTCACTTTAATAATGGAACACTAGTCACTTAAATAATGGAACACTAGTCACTTAAATAATGTGGAACACTAGTCACTTAAATAATGGAACACTAGTCACTTAAATAATGTGGAACACTAGTCACTTAAATAATGGAACACTAGTCACTTAAATAATGTGGAACACTAGTCACTTAAATAATGTGGAACACTAGACACTCTAATAATGTGGAACACTAGTCACTTAAATAATGGAACACTAGTCACTTAAATAATGTGGAACACTAGTCACTTAAATAATGGAACACTAGTCACTTTAATAATGGAACACTAGTCACTTTAATAATGGAACACTAGTCACTCTAATAATGGAACACTAGTCACTTTAATAATGGAACACTAGTCACTTTAATAATGGAACACTAGTCACTTTAATAATGGAACACTAGTCACTCTAGTAATGGAACACTAGTCACTTTAATAATGGAACACTAGTCACTCTAATAATGGAACACTAGTCACTTTAATAATGGAACACTAGTCACTTTAATAATGGAACACTAGTCACTTTAATAATGGAACACTAGTCACTTTAATAATGTGGAACACTAGTCACTCTAATAATGGAACACTAGTCACTCTAATAATGTGGAACACTAGTCACTCTAATAATGTGGAACACTAGTCACTTAAATAATGGAACACTAGTCACTCTAATAATGGAACACTAGTCACTCTAATAATGTGGAACACTAGTCACTTTAATAATGGAACACTAGTCACTTTAATAATGTGGAACACTAGTCACTTTAATAATGGAACACTAGTCACTTTAATAATGGAACACTAGTCACTTTAATAATGGAACACTAGTCACTCTAATAATGTTTAAATACTGCTTTACTCATTTCATAAGTATACACTCTATTCTGTTTAACATTATTTTAGTCAATTCATTGCTCGTCCTAATATTTATATATTCATTCATTCCATTAATTGACTTTTACATTTGTGTGTACTGTTGTGAATTGTTAGATATTACTGCACTGCTGGAGCTAGGAACACAGTCATTTCATTACACCGGCAACATCTGCTAAATATGTGACCAATACAATTTAATTTGATATTGTTTGTTTTTGCACATAATAATAATAATAATACTACTACTACTACTACTAATAATAATAATAATAATAATAATAATACTAATAATAATAATAATAATAATACTACTAATAATAATAATAATAATAATAATACTAATACTAATAATAATAATAATAATAATAATAATAATAATACTACTACTACTACTAATAATAATAATAATAATAATAATAATAATAATAATAATACTAATAATAATAATAATAATAATAATAATAATAATAATAATCAATTCAAAGATATTGAAAAATTGTGTCTGTCAGTGAACTTCCTAAACAATGTTGTTGCCTTAGACAACATACCGCTTCTGCCTCTCTGAGGAGAAAGCTCCCCGAACTGTGTCAACACATCTCCTGTGCTACACACTCATCACATGGATCATTGCTGCTACAAGGCCCTCCCCCTTCGGCTACAAGGCCCTCCCCCTTTGGCAAATCAGATCACGTATCCATTCAGCTCCTCCCCACCTAAAAGTAGAAACTTAAACTGGTGGTAAGGACTGTTTAATGTTGGTCTGACAAATCAGGTAAAACATTGAATGTCATAATCTTTCAGGTATATTCACAATGAATTTATCATATACAGTGCCTTGCGAAAGTATTCGGCCCCCTTGAACTTTGCAACCTTTTGCCACATTTCAGGCTTCAAACATAAAGATATAAAACTGTATTTTTTTGTGAAGAATCAACAACAAGTGGGACACAATCATGAAGTGGAACGACATTTATTGGATATTTCAAAGAATTTTAACAAATCAAAAACTGAAAAATTGGGCGTGCAAAATTATTCAGCCCCCTTAAGTTAATACTATGTAGCGCCACCTTTTGCTGCGATTACAGCTGTAAGTCGCTTGGGGTATGTCTCTATCAGTTTTGCACATCGAGAGACTGAACATTTTTCCCATTCCTCCTTGCAAAACAGCTCGAGCTCAGTGAGGTTGGATGGAGAGCATTTGTGAACAGCAGTTTTCAGTTCTTTCCACAGATTCTCAATTGGATTCAGGTCTGGACTTTGACTTGGCCATTCTAACACCTGGATATGTTTATTAAAGATATAAAACTGTATTTTTTTGTGAAGAATCAACAACAAGTGGGACACAATCATGAAGTGGAACGACATTTATTGGATATTTCAAACTTTTTTAACAAATCAAAAACTGAAAAATTGGGCGTGCAAAATTATTCAGCCCCTTTACTTTCAGTGCAGCAAACTCTCTCCAGAAGTTCAGTGAGGATCTCTGAATGATCCAATGTTGACCTAAATGACTAATGATGATAAATACAATCCACCTGTGTGTAATCAAGTCTCCGTATAAATGCACCTGCACTGTGATAGTCTCAGAGGTCCGTTAAAAGCGCAGAGAGCATCATGAAGAACAAGGAACACACCAGGCAGGTCCGAGATACTGTTGTGAAGAAGTTTAAAGCCGGATTTGGATACAAAAAGATTTCCCAAGCTTTAAACATCCCAAGGAGCACTGTGCAAGCGATAATATTGAAATGGAAGGAGTATCAGACCACTGCAAATCTACCAAGACCTGGCCGTCCCTCTAAACTTTCAGCTCATACAAGGAGAAGACTGATCAGAGATGCAGCCAAGAGGCCCATGATCACTCTGGATGAACTGCAGAGATCTACAGCTGAGGTGGGAGACTCTGTCCATAGGACAACAATCAGTTGTATATTGCACAAATCTGGCCTTTATGGAAGAGTGGCAAGAAGAAAGCCATTTCTTAAAGATATCCATAAAAAGTGTAGTTTAAAGTTTGCCACAAGCCACCTGGGAGACACACCAATCATGTGGAAGAAGGTGCTCTGGTCAGATGAAACCAAAATTGAACTTTTTGGCAACAATGCAAGACGTTATGTTAGGTGTAAAAGCAACACAGCTCATCACCCTGAACACACCATCCCCACTGTCAAACATGGTGGTGGCAGCATCATGGTTTGGGCCTGCTTTTCTTCAGCAGGGACAGGGAAGATGTTTAAAATGGATGGGAAGATGGATGGAGCCAAATACAGGACCATTCTGGAAGAAAACCTGATGGAGTCTGCAAAAGACCTGAGACTGGGGCGGAGATTTGTCTTCCAACAAGACAATGATCCAAAACATAAAGCAAAATCTACAATGGAATGGTTCAAAAATAAACATATCCAGGTGTTAGAATGGCCAAGTCAAAGTCCAGACCTGAATCCAATTGAGAATCTGTGGAAAGAACTGAAAACTGCTGTTCACAAATGCTCTCCATCCAACCTCACTGAGCTCGAGCTGTTTTGCAAGGAGGAATGGGAAAAATGTTCAGTCTCTCGATGTGCAAAACTGATAGAGACATACCCCAAGCGACTTACAGCTGTAATCGCAGCAAAAGGTGGCGCTACATAGTATTAACTTAAGGGGGCTGAATAATTTTGCACGCCCAATTTTTCAGTTTTTGATTTGTTAAAAAAGTTTGAAATATCCAATAAATGTCGTTCCACTTCATGATTGTGTCCCACTTGTTGTTGATTCTTCACAAAAAAATACAGTTTTATATCTTTATGTTTGAAGCCTGAAATGTGGCAAAAGGTCCCAAAGTTCAAGGGGGCCGAATACTTTCGCAAGGCACTGTAAAGTGTAATATTGGGTACAACCTCAAAGTGTAATACATTAAACTATATCGGACACGGTACAGGTGTCTTCTTCTTTTTTTTAAAGCCCATAACCATGTGTGTGAGGAGTATGCTTTTGTTTCAAAGTATATTTGTTCAAGACTACCCAGAATCACTCTGTGTGACCCTGCTTCAGCCCACTGCGGTAAAAGGTTCATTCTTTTAGAAAGGACTTAGTCTGGCTTGGTGTAGATGTACAATTAGAGGTGTACAGTTCTTTACGGAAACGGGAGAATCTTTGATGATTCATTTGGGTTCTGATAGTAATTCCCCAGTTTTAGATTCAATCGTTGCTATATCAGCTAATTGATCATTACTGCGTTGCTTGTTGGCCAGTATACGACTAGGACGATTATCATGGAATTAACGGTTGAGTCTAAGTCATTGGATGGCAAATTAGGCTCTCTGTCTTATCAATAAATGAAGTTCTGGCTTGACTTTAGAAAGAGTAATAGCTACCTGGTCTGAAAAGAGTGTTTTTTAAAGAACGTTCTAACGCAGTTAAAAAAAACATTTCCAAATCTGATCTCTTATTTTAATCCTTAAAGAGTCTATTGATGAAGCCCTGCGTCAATCTAAGTAACATAATAGGAAAAGCCAGACCAAAACCCGTCAGTTTAAACTAGAGACAGAGTGTCTCAATCCGCTGTATCTACCTACGGTGGCCTTCCACGTCTGCGGTAGAATGTGGCCGAGCTACAGTGGCGTTTAAACTAGAGACAGAGTGTCTCAATCCGCTGTATCTACCTACGGTGGCCTTCCACGTCTGCGGTAGAATGTGGCCGAGCTACAGTGCCATTTGTCAGACCATGGGCCGTCCCGAAAATCGATCTTCACACAAAAAACGTCTACAGCGTCTGAACGGTTTGGTCTACAAACTATTATGACCACGATATGGAAAGAGGGGATTCTCATGAATACGATGATGTTCTCCGTTTTGCCCTACGACCCCCACAAGTGTCACTCATCTGAAGGTAACCCATACAAATGAATGCAGTTGCATTATTTGTAATGAAACCTTTGGTGGCCTTCCATTAGAATCCAAGGGTCAGGGGTCATCGACTGAATTTTTATTGATAATAATCAATTAATTTCCATTTCAAATTGATCACAGAATGTATGATTTTGTAGTAATAAAAAGGTTGAAACGCCATCCTATGGCTCCTTTATTTAGTCCTGTATTGTTCCTAGAGCCATCCTAATACCCTATTGTTCTTAGAGCCATCCTATTACCCTATTGTTTCTACAGCCATCCTATTACCCTATTGTTCCTAGAGGCATCCTATTACCCTATTGTTCCTAGAGACATCCTATTACCCTATTGTTCCTAGAGACATCCTATTACCCTATTGTTCCTAGAGCCATCCTATAACCCTATTGTTCCTACAGCCATCCTATTACCCTATTGTTCCCAGAGCCATCCTATTACCCTATTGTTCCTAGAGGCATCCTATTACCCTATTGTTCCTAGAGCCATCCTAATACCCTATTGTTCCTAGAGACATCCTATTACCCTATTGTTCCTAGAGACATCCTATTACCCTATTGTTCCTAGAGGCATCCTATTACCCTATTGTTCCTAGAGACATCCTATTACCCTATTGTTCCTAGAGGCATCCTATTACCCTATTGTTCCTAGAGACATCCTATTACCCTATTGTTCCTAGAGGCATCCTATTACCCTATTGTTCCTAGAGCTATCCTATTACCCTATTGTTCCTACAGCCATCCTATTACCCTATTGTTCCTAGAGCCATCCTATTACCCTATTGTTCCTAGAGCCATCCTATTACCCTATTGTTCCCAGAGCCATCCTATTACCCTATTGTTCCTAGAGCCATCCTATTACCCTATTGTTTCTACAGCCATCCTATTACCCTATTGTTCCTAGAGCCATCCTATTACCCTATTGTTCCTAGAGCCATCCTATTACCCTATTGTTCCTAGAGCCATCCTATTACCCTATTGTTCCCAGAGCCATCCTATTACCCTATTGTTCCTAGAGCCATCCTATTACCCTATTGCTCCTACAGCCATCCTATTACCCTATTGTTCCTAGAGCCATCCTATTACCCTATTGTTCCCTATTACCCTATTGTTCCCTATTACCCTATTGTTTTTTGCCAATTTTAACCGCACACTTGTTGTTTGTGTACATGGATTGTATAATGTCGTATGTTTTACCCCCAACACCACTTTCCATCAATTTGTATAGCAGACCCTCATGCCAAATTTAGTCGAAGGCTTTTTTGAAATCAACAAAACATGAGTAGACTTTGTCTTTATTTTGGTTTGTTTGGTTGTCAATTAGGGTGTGCAGGGTGAATACATGGTCTGTTGGTCTGGTAATTTGGTAAAAAGCAAATTTGACATTTGCTCAGTACATTGTTTTCGTTGAGGAAATGTACGAGTCTGCTGTTAATAATAATGCAGAGGATTTCCCCAAGGTTACTGTTGACGCATATCCCACGGTAGTTATTTGGGTAAAATTTGCCTCCACTCTTGAAGATTGGGGTGATCAGTCCTTGGTTCCAAATATTGGGGAAGATGCCAGAGCTAAGGATGATGTTAAAGAGTTTTAGCCAATTGGAATTTGTTGTCTGTATATTTGATCATTTCATTGAGGATACCATCAACACCACAGGCCTTTTTGGGTTAGAGGGTTTTTATTTTGTCCTGTAACTCATTCAAGGTAATTGGAGAATCCAGTGGGTTCTGGTTGTCTTTAATATTTGATTCTAAGATTTGTGTTTGATCATGTATATGTTTTTGCTCTTTATTCTTTGTTATAGAGCCAAAAAGATTGGAGAAGTGGTTTACCCATACATCTCCATTTTGGATAGATCATTCTTCGTGTTGTTGTTTGTTTAGTGTTTTCCAATTTTCCCAGAAGTGGTTAGAGTCTGATTTCTGACGTGCTGTTCCTTCTTTCTCCGTAGTGTATTTTTGTATTGTTTTAGTGATTCACCATAGTGAAGGCGTAGACTCAGGTTTTCCGGGTCTCTAGCTCTCTCTCAATGTATCTCTTCAATATCTCTTGCTCTCTCTCTATCTCTCTCTCTCTTTCTCTCTCTCTCCCTCTCTCTCTCTCTCTCTATCTCCTTCACTCTCTCGCTCTCTCTCTCTCTCTGTTGCTCTCCCCTGTCTCTCTCTCTTTCTCTCTCCCCTCTCTCTCTCTCTCTCTCTCTCTCTCTCTCTCTCTCTCTCTCTCTCTCTCTCCCCCCTTCTCTCTCTCTCTCTCTCCCTCCCCCCTTTCTCTCTCTCCCCCCTCTCTCTCCTCTCTCTCCCCCATCTCTCCCTTTCCTGGAGTGATAAACAACTATGTCAGAACACTAGAATGGATGTTTCAAGTAAGAGGGTTGAGGAAATGTAGTTTGGAGTCATGAGTCCGGATGAAATGGGTTCTGTCGCCCTGGTCCTGGACTGATCCATCATCACTATCTGACTCACCGTGTGCATCCTAAAAGGAACCCTATTCAATATACACTGCACTTCTCCTGACCAGGGACCATGGGGCTCTGGTCTAAAGTATAGTGCACTACATAGGGAACAGGGTGCCATTTTAGTCTAGCCGTTAAACATTTGCATATATTTTTCTTCATTACAGTCATTTAGCAGACGCTATTATCCAGAGAGACTTACAGTCAGTGCATCCATCTTACGACAGCTAGATGGGACAACCACATATCACAGACATAGTGAGTACATTTTCAGCAATGTCATAGATAGATGCTGTTAGCTAGCTGGTGCTACAGCCATAGAAATATAATCACTAGAATGGTAGAGATAGATGCTGTTAGCTAGCTCGTGCTACAGCCATAGAAATATAATCACTAGAATGGTAGAGATAGATGCTGTTAGCTCTCTGATGCTACAGCCACAGAAATATAATCACTAGAATGGTGGAGATAGATGCTGTTAGCTATCTGATGCTACAGCCACAGAAATATAATCACTAGAATGGTGGAGATAGATGCTGTTAGCTATCTGATGCTACAGCCACAGAAATATAATCACTAGAATGGTAGAGATAGATGCTGTCAGCTAGCTCGTGCTACAGCCATAGAAATATAATCACTAGAATGGTAGAGATAGATGCTGTTAGCTAGCTCGTGCTACAGCCATAGAAATATAATCACTAGAATGGAAGAGATAGATGCTGTTAGCTAGCTATTGCTACAGCCATAGAAATATAATCACTAGAATGGTGGAGATAGATGCTGTTAGCTATCTGGTGCTACAGCCACAGAAATATAATCACTAGAATGGTGGAGATAGATGCTGTTAGCTATCTGATGCTACAGCCACAGAAATATAATCACTAGAATGGTGGAGATAGATGCTGTTAGCTATCTGATGCTACAGCCACAGAAATATAATCACTAAAATGGTAGAGATAGATGCTGTTAGCTATCTGATGCTACAGCCACAGAAATATAATCACTAGAATGGTAGAGATAGATGCTGTTAGCTATCTGATGCTACAGCCACAGAAATATAATCACTAGAATGGTAGAGATAGATGCTGTTAGCTATCTGATGCTACAGCCACATAAATATAATCACTAGAATGGTGGAGATAGATGCTGTTAGCTATCTGATGCTACAGCCACAGAAATATAATCACTAGAATGGTGGAGATAGATGCTGTTAGCTATCTGATGCTACAGCCACAGAAATATAATCACTAGAATGGTGGAGATAGATGCTATTAGATAACAGTTGGCAATTTCCATTAATGTCAATTGGTCTGGGCTTCTATTTCAATGGCTATGGGGATAATGTGGTCAATATGTATCTTAGTGTGAATACCAAATGGCCCCTGATCCCTCACAGTGAACTTCTTAATGACATAAGGGCTTTGGTGAACAGTAGCACACTGTAGAAGGAGCCATTTGGGATGAAGCCTCTAATCTCTTCATGTAAATGAAAGCAGGTATTTCATTCTCTATAGGAGAGTCTTGAATACACTGACGTCTTTGTCAAAATCAAATCCTCATTTATATTTTACACTGATTTATGATGTATGCTCCCGAGTGGCTCAGCGGTCTAGGGCACCGCATCTCAGTGCTAGAGGCGTCACTACAGACCCTGGTTCGATCCCGGGATGTATCACAACCGGCAGTGATTGGGAGTCCCATAGTGCAGTGCACAACTGGCCCAGCGTCGTCCGTGTTAGGGTTTGGCTGGGGTACGCCGTCATTGTAAATAAGAATTTGTTCTTAACTGACTTGCCTAGTTAAAATAAAGGTCAAATGAAACAAATAGGAGTGAAATGTTCCTTCATTTTTGTGTCTGGAAACATTGACACAACAGTGACATTTTCTACAGATATGTTTACGATATCTTTTAAAAAAAGAAAACCTTTAACCAAAACAAAACAAAAGCACAATCTTTTCACAACCCTTTTAAAGTTTAAGTTTCAAATGTACATTTGTTCAAATATTGTTCATTTTGTTTACCGCAGCCCCCTCAGTACAAACCAGCGTGATCCTTCACCTTTCACTTCCTTACAGCTCTACGTACAGTAAGACTGTGTCCCAAACGGGACCCTCTTCCCTATGTAGTGCACTACTTTCTTCTCGGGACTCTGATCAAAAGTATGTGAACTACATAGGAAATAAGGGGGCCATTTAGGACATGTTCTAAGTGTCTGTGTAGCATGTTAGTTGTCCACACAGCCAAACGTACACCGCGTTCAAAATGGCGCCCTATTTCTTATATAGTGCACTATAGAGATGTGCACTGGTTAAAAGTAGTGCACTATATATGGAGTAGGGCGCCATTTGGAATGCATTAATAGCCTTAGGGATGATTAACTTTGGCCATATGTGGGTGTTATTCGACCTAAATAGGGTCGATAACTTCCCTGTGGCTGTTCAGTGTCCATCCACCAGCTGACTACTGGGTTGAGGAGGAGGTACAGGAGACCAGAGGAGAACAGAGGAGAACAGATGAGGTAGAGGAGAACAGAGGAGGTAGAGGAGAACAGAGGAGGTAGAGGTGAACAGAGGAGGTAGAGGAGAACAGAGGAGAACAGAGGAGAACAGAGGAGGTAGAGGAGAACAGAGGAGGTAGAGGAGAACAGAGGAGAACAGAGGAGGTAGAGGTGAACAGAGGAGACCAGAGGAGAACAGAGGAGGTAGAGGAGAACAGAGGAGGTAGAGGAGAACAGAGGAGGTAGAGGAGAACAGAGGAGAACAGAGGAGAACAGAGGAGGTAGAGGAGAATAGAGGAGGTAGAGGAGAACAGAGGAGAGCAGATGAGGTAGAGGAGAACAGAGGAGGTAGAGGAGAACAGTGGAGAACAGTTGAGAACAGAGGAGAACAGAGGAGAACAGAGGAGGTAGAGGAGAACAGAGGAGAACAGGGGAGAACGGAGGAGAACAGAGGAGGTAGAGGAGAACAGAGGAGGTAGAGGAGAACAGAGGAGAACAGAGGAGGTAGAGGAGAATAGAGGAGGTAGAGGAGAACAGAGGAGAGCAGATGAGGTAGAGGAGAACAGATGAGGTAGAGGAGAACAGTGGAGAACAGTTGAGAACAGAGGAGAACAGAGGAGAATAGAGGAGGTAGAGGAGAACAGAGGAGAACAGGGGAGAACGGAGGAGAACAGAGGAGGTAGAGGAGAACAGAGGAGAACAGAGGAGAACAGAGGAGGTAGAGGAGACCAGAGGAGAACAGAGGAAGTAGAGGAGAACAGAGGAGGTAGAGGAGAACAGAGGAGAACAGAGGAGAACGGAGGAGAACAGGGGAGAATACATGAGAACAGAGGAGAACAGAGGAGGGTAGAGGAGGTAGAGGAGAACAGAGGAGGTAGAGGAGACCAGAGGAGAACAGAGGAGGTAGAGGAGAACAGAGGAGAATAGAGGAAGATACACAGTACTGGTATCGGAATGGACACCATGGTTAAATCCCAAATGGCACCCTATTCCCTATATAGTTTCCCTACGTAGTGCACTACTTTAGACACTATTCCCTATATAGTGCACTACTTTAGACCCTATTCCCTATATAGTGCACTAATTTAGACCCTATTCCCTATATAGTGCTCTACTTTAGACCCTATTCCCTATATAGTGCACTACTTTAGACCCTATTCCCTATATAGTGCACTACTTTAGATCCTATTGCCTATATAGTGCACTACTTTAGACCCTATTCCCTATATAGTGCACTACTTTAGACCCTACTCCCTATATAGTGCATTATATTAGACCCTATTCCCTACGTAGTACACTACTTCAGACCCTTTTCCCTACGTAGTGCACTACTTGAGACCCTATTCCCTATATAGTGCACTACTTTAGACCCTATTCCCTACATAGTGCACTACTTGAAACACTATTCCCTACATAGTGCACTACTTGAGACCCTATTCCCTACGTAGTGCACTACTTGAGACCAAGGCGTTGAGCCTCTAGGTCCTTGACCTCTGGATGGTTTAACCAGCATGTTTGTTGTTTCTCTCAACCATAACACATTTTTATTATGACTATTGATATGATTCCCCCCCACAGGCAGTGTGTGTCCGTTCCAGGAGAAGGTGTGTGTGTGTGTGTGTGTGTGTGTGTATCTGTCTCCAGGGCTGGCTAATTGTATTCTGTCTTTCTGTGTATCTCAGACTTTACATCAACGGACAGACGTCACCCTCCAAACTCACAACGTGAATGATGTTCATAGTGTCACTGTGTGATTGAAGGGGAAGACAGACGATTGGTCCAAAATACCAACAACATATTGTGTGTGTGAAGGTGAGTTACTGGGTAGATTCCCCCAGTTAGAGTCATTACTGTCTAACACAGTGACCTTTAGTTGTGTGTGTGTGTGTGTGTGTGTGTGTGTGTGTGTGTGTGCGCGTGCGTGTGTGTGTGTGTGTGTGTGTTAATGCCTAGGGTCCTTGTATTTCCCAGCCACCATGGTGGCATCCCAAATGGCGCCATGTTCCCTTATTTAGTCCACTACCTTGACCAGAGCCCGCAGGGAGCAGCGTTCCGTTTGGGACTCAGTTCATGTGACCGCTGCTATCTGTCCAGAAGCCACCACAGGGGGCCTCCATCCTCAGGGAACAAGACAGAGGAGGGAGTCCAGATGTGTGAAAGCCCCAGAGCGGTGTGTCACACTGGGCCCAGTCTGACACGACCTCCCCCTAGGACAGAGCACCAGTCACCAGTCACCAGTCACCAGTCCACTACACTGGGGGCTGTGAGGAGAGGATGGCTGCTCCTTTGGTTGCTCTGCTGAGGGTGTGTTAAACAGTGCTAATTTCCTACGTGAATGGGAGTGCCAAGCTTCCACTAAATGCTGTGAAGTCTGTCATCATGTAGACAAGAGGAAAGGGAAGTGATGTAGTCTGTCATCATGTAGACAAGAGGAAAGGGAAGTGATGTAGTCTGTCATCATATAGACCAGAGGAAAGGGAAGTGATGTAGTCTGTCATCATGTAGACAAGAGGAAGGGAAGTGATGTAGTCTGTCACCATGTAGACAAGAGGAAAGTGAAGTGATGTAGTCTGTCATCATGTAGACAAGAGGAAGGGAAGTGATGTAGTCTGTCACCATGTAGACAAGAGGAAAGGGAAGTGATGTAGTCTGTCATCATGTAAACAAGAGGAAGGGAAGTGATGTAGTCTGTCACCATGTAGACAAGAGGAAAGGGAAGTGATGTACTCTGTCACCATGGAGACAAGAGGAAAGGGAAGTGAAAAGGATATTCAACCACTCTTGGAAATTGATCCAGGAGCTGTTTTCTTACTAAAACCAATGTGTTCCGTCCCGACTCCGTCATCAGGGTTAGGAAAGGACGGAGAAGGCTAAAGATCTCAACACAAGAGAGAATACAGAGGTGATGGACGGTCCAGACAGAGGGCTCTGAAGACTCACATGCTCTGTGTAGGTTAACTATTGCCTGAATGTGTTCATGAGACTGTTGTTAAAGAATATAAAACAACTTTGTGTAGGTTAACTATTGCCTGATTGTGTTCATGAATCTGTTATTTAATAAAAAGGCTTACTGATTTTCATTAAATTTGTATGGCTACAAATATGGTATGTACATTCCTTCAAACTGGCAGAATGTCGTGGCCTGGGCCCATATTAATGTGTTCATATGGGCAGAATATTGTGGCCTGGGCCTATATTAATGTGTTCATATGGGCAGAATATTGTGGCCTGGGCCTATATTAATGTGTTCATATGGGCAGAATATTGTGGCCTGGGCCTATATTAATGTGTTCATATGGGCAGAATATTGTGGCCTGGGCCTATATTAATGTGTTCATATGGGCAGAATATTGTAACCTGGGCCTATATTAATGTGTTCATATGGGCAGAATATTGTGGCCTGGGCCTATATTAATGTGTTCATATGGGCAGAATATTGTGGCCTGGGCCCATATTAATGTGTTCATATGGGCAGAATATTGTGGCCTGGGCCTATATTAATGTGTTCATATGGGCAGAATATTGTGGTCTGGGCCTATATTAATGTGTTCATATGGGCAGAATATTGTGGTCTGGGCCTATATTAATGTGTTCATATGGGCAGAATATTGTGGCCTGGGCCTATATTAATGTGTTCATATGGGCAGAATATTGTGGTCTGGGCCTATATTAATGTGTTCATATGGGCAGAATATTGTGGCCTGGGCCTATATTAATGTGTTCATATGGGCAGAATATTGTGGTCTGGGCCTATATTAATGTGTTCATATGGGCAGAATATTGTGGTCTGGGCCTATATTAATGTGTTCATATGGGCAGAATATTGTAACCTGGGCCTATATTAATGTGTTCATATGGGCAGAATATTGTGGTCTGGGCCTATATTAATGTGTTCATATGGGCAGAATATTGTGGCCTGGGCCTATATTAATGTGTTCATATGGGCAGAATATTGTAGCCTGGGCCTATATTAATGTGTTCATATGGGCAGAATATTGTGGCCTGGGCCTATATTAATGTGTTCATATGGTTATATAAAGGATGAAGACTAAAAACAGCCAATAACTACTTCCTAGAATGTATTTTCATTTTAAAGAATGTATTGTTGTTTTATCTAGTGTTTACACCATCCAGTGACACCAACCATTCACTATAAAAAGTGTTTACATTAATAACGTAAAATAAAAACAATGATGGAGGAAATAGGAAGTCTAAAAATTTATTTCAAATAACCCAAAAATATTCAACAATAAAAGTGGGCTAAGTAACAATGCGGGGCGATAAAAACAGGAAGTTCAGGAACAATTATTCCAAGAATGTGCTAGGAAGTAACCAAGGAGGTTTCTTCTCTAAGAAGAGAGGACTGGCCACCCCTCATAGCCTGGTTCCTCTCTAGGTTTCTTCCTATGTTCTGGCCTTTCTAGGGAGTTTTTCTCTAGCCACCGTGCTTCTACACCTGCATTGCTTCCTGTTTGGGGGGGTTTTAAAGGCTGGGTTTCTGTACAGCACTTTGTGATATCGGCTGATGTAAGAAGGGCCTTTATAAATATGGTTATACAACTCTGGTGACGCCCCCTGTCAAAGCTGGTTCCGACCTCCTCTAAGAATAATGACTGCCGAGGGTAGCCGTTCAAGGTCTTTAAAAAAAAAAAACATATAAATAAATCTGTGGATTATTAGCATATGAACGGTTTGCAATTCGATGGCTGGATAATCGAAGCCATCGAAGCCATCCGTCCAACCTGTTCATTCAGATCTGTCAGATCAAAGCGTATAGTTTCTAAGGTAATCGATAGGGCCTAGTTATTGTTCATTAGCAGCCTGTGTGTCCATTCATCCTCTTTAATCTCTTAAACATAGCCTTTACTCTGCTTGTGTGCAATGTCGAGTCTACTGTACTGTTTGTCTGGCTGTAATGTCTGCCTACTGTTTGTCTGGCTGGACTGTCTGCCTACTGTTTGTCTGGCTGTAATGTCTGCCTACTGTTTGTCTGGCTGTAATGTCTGCCTACTGTTTGTCTGGCTGGACTGTCGGCCTACTGTTTGTCTGGATGGACTGTCTGCCTACTGTTTGTCTGGCTGGAATGTCTGCCTACTGTTTGTCTGGCTGGAATGTCTGCCTACTGTTTGTCTGGATGGAATGTCTGCCTACTGTTTGTCTGGCTGGAATGTCTGCCTACTGTTTGTCTGGCTGGAATGTCTGCCTACTGTTTGTCTGGATGGAATGTCTGCCTACTGTTTGTCTGGCTGGAATGTCTGCCTACTGTTTATCTGGCTGGAATGTCTGCCTACTGTTTGTCTGGCTGGAATGTCTGCCTACTATTTGTCTGGCTGGAATGTCTGCCTACTGTTTGTCTGGCTGTAATGTCTGCCTACTGTTTGTCTGGCTGGACTGTCTGCCTACTGTTTGTCTGGCTGGAATGTCTGCCTACTGTTTGTCTGGCGGAAATGTCTGCCTACTGTTTGTCTGGCTGGAATGTCTGCCTGTCTTGATGAGAATCTTAAGTTAACAAAATGCTAAAATAGTTTTCTTGAGTTTGTCTCCCTGTTATTATTCACCTGAGTGTCCTCACCAGCCAGGTTAGGGCAGCTCTTCACCTGAGTGTCCTCACCAGCCAGGTTAGGGCAGCACATAACAACATTCCAATGCAGAGCCCAGTAGAGCCCAGCAGAGCCTTGTAGAGCCCAGTAGAGCCCAGTAGATCCCAGCAGAGCCCAGTAGATCCCAGCAGAGCCCAGTAGATCCCAGCAGAGCCCAGTAGAGCCTTGTAGATCCCAGTAGAGCCCAGTAGATCCCAGCAGAGCCCAGTAGATCCCAGCAGAGCCCAGCAGAGCCCAGCAGAGCCTAGTATAGCCCAGTAAAGCCCAGTAGAGCTCAGCATAGCACAGTAGAGCCCAGCAGAGCCCAGTAGAGTCAAGTAGAGCTCAGTATAGCACAGTAGAGCCCAGTAGAGCCCAGCATAACCCAGTAGAGCCCAGTATAGCCCAGCAGAGCCCAGCAGAGCCCAGTAGATCCCAGCAGAGCCCAGTAGAGCCTAGTATAGCCCAGTAGAGCCCAGTAGATCCCAGCAGAGCCTTGTAGATCCCAGCAGAGCCCAGTAGATCCCAGCAGAGCCCAGTAGAGCCTAGTATAGCCCAGTAGAGCCCAGTAGAGCTCAGCATAGTACAGTAGAGCCCAGTAGTAAAGTAGAGCTCAGTATAGCACAGTAGAGCCCAGTAGAGCCCGGAATAACCCAGTAGAGCCCAGTATAGCCCAACAGAGCCCAGCAGAGCCCAGTAGAGCCCAGCAGAGCCCAGTAGAGCCCAGCAGAGCCCAGTAGAGCTTAGTATAGCACAGTAGAGCCCAGTAGAGCCCAGCATAACTCAGTAGAGCCCAGTATAGCCCAGCAGAGCCCAGAAGAGCCCAGCAGTGCCCAGTAGAGCCCAGAAGAGCCCAGTAGAGCCCAGTAACCACGCGGAATTAACCCTGTGACCACCCGGAATTAACCCTGTAACCACGCGAAATTAACCCTGTAACCATGCGGAATTAACCCTGTAACCACCCGGAATTAACCCTGTAACCACCCTGAATTAACCCTGTAACCACGCGTAACCACGCGGAATTAACCCTGTAACCACCCGGAATTAACCCTGTAACCATGCGGAATTAACCCTGCAACCATGCGGAATTAACCCTCTGGAATTAACACTGTAACCACGCGGAATAAACCTTGAAACCACTTTCATCCATAATACGTCAAATTTCGAAGGGAGACTATGAGATGCCAGTGGTATTGTACTCTATAACTATGAGACGCCAGTGGTATTGTACTCTATAACTATGAGATGCCAGTGGTATTGTACTCTATAACTATGAGACGCCAGTGGTATTGTACTCTATAACTATGAGACGCCAGTGGTATTGTACTCTATAACTATGAGACGCCAGTGGTATTGTACTCTATAACTATGAGATGCCAGTGGTATTGTACTCTATAACTATGAGACGCCAGTGGTATTGTACTCTATAACTATGAGACGCCAGTGGTATTGTCCTCTATAACTATGAGACGCCAGTGGTATTGTCCTCTATAACTATGAGACGCCAGTGGTATTGTACTCTATAACTATGAGATGCCAGTGGTATTGTCCTCTATAACTATGAGACGCCAGTGGTATTGTCCTCTATAACTATAAGACGCCAGTGGTATTGTACTCTATAACTATGAGACGCCAGTGGTATTGTCCTCTATAACTATGAGACGCCAGTGGTATTGTCCTCTATAACTATGAGACGCCAGTGGTATTGTACTCTATAACTATGAGACGCCAGTGGTATTGTCCTCTATAACTATGAGACGCCAGTGGTATTGTACTCTATAACTATGAGACGCCAGTGGTATTGTCCTCTATAACTATGAGACGCCAGTGGTATTGTACTCTATAACTATGAGATGCCAGTGGTATTGTCCTCTATAACTATGAGACGCCAGTGGTATTGTCCTCTATAACTATAAGACGCCAGTGGTATTGTACTCTATAACTATGAGACGCCAGTGGTATTGTCCTCTATAACTATGAGACGCCAGTGGTATTGTCCTCTATAACTATGAGACGCCAGTGGTATTGTCCTCTATAACTATGAGACGCCAGTGGTATTGTCCTCTATAACTATGAGACGCCAGTGGTATTGTCCTCTATAACTATGAGGCGCCAGTGGTATTGTCCTCTATAACTATGAGACGCCAGTGGTATTGTACTCTATAACTATGAGACGCCAGTGGTATTGTACTCTATAACTATGAGACGCCAGTGGTATTGTACTCTATAACTATGAGACGCCAGTGGTATTGTACTCTATAACTATGAGACGCCAGTGGTATTGTCCTCTATAACTATGAGACGCCAGTGGTATTGTCCTCTATAACTATGAGACGCCAGTGGTATTGTCCTCTATAACTATGAGACGCCAGTGGTATTGTCCTCTATAACTATGAGACGCCAGTGGTATTGTACTCTATAACTATGAGACGCCAGTGGTATTGTCCTCTATAACTATGAGACGCCAGTGGTATTGTCCTCTATAACTATGAGACGCCAGTGGTATTGTCCTCTATAACTATGAGACGCCAGTGGTATTGTACTCTATAACTATGAGACGCCAGTGGTATTGTCCTCTATAACTATGAGACGCCAGTGGTATTGTCCTCTATAACTATGAGACGCCAGTGGTATTGTCCTCTATAACTATGAGACGCCAGTGGTATTGTACTCTATAACTATGAGACGCCAGTGGTATTGTCCTCTATAACTATGAGACGCCAGTGGTATTGTCCTCTATAACTATGAGACGCCAGTGGTATTGTCCTCTATAACTATGAGACGCCAGTGGTATTGTCCTCTATAACTATGAGACGCCAGTGGTATTGTACTCTATAACTATGAGATGCCAGTGGTATTGTCCTCTATAACTATAAGACGCCAGTGGTATTGTCCTCTATAACTATGAGACGCCAGTGGTATTGTCCTCTATAACTATGAGACGCCAGTGGTATTGTCCTCTATAACTATGAGACGCCAGTGGTATTGTCCTCTATAACACACCTGCCGTAGCATGTTTTATATAAGCACATGTAGAACTATGAGGTTTGGGTCAATCTCTGAAGGTAATACATCTTCCTACAGCGACTGGACGTTGTGTGATTCATCCGGTATACACAGAGCATGTGGACACTGTCCTTGTGCTCTTTTCCTTCAAACGCTATTTTCACAGACGACCTGGACTGAGTCCCAAAATGGCTCCACATCCCCTTTATACTGTAGGGCACTACCCTATAGGCCCTGGTCTAAAGTAGTGCTCTACCCTATAGGACCTGGTCTAAAGTAGGGCTCTACCCTATAGGACCTGGTCTAAAGTAGTGCTCTACCCTATAGGACCTGGTCTAAAGTAGTGCTCTACCCTATAGGACCTGGTCTAAAGTAGGGCTCTACCCTATAGGACCTGGTCTAAAGTAGTGCTCTACCCTATAGGACCTGGTCTAAAGTAGGGCTCTACCCTATAGGACCTGGTCTAAAGTAGTGCTCTACCCTATAGGACCTGGTCTAAAGTAGTGCTCTACCCTATAGGACCTGGTCTAAAGTAGGGCTCTACCCTATAGGACCTGGTCTAAAGTAGTGCTCTACCCTATAGGACCTGGTCTAAAGTAGGGCTCTACCCTATAGGACCTGGTCTAAAGTAGTGCTCTACCCTATAGGACCTGGTCTAAAGTAGTGCTCTACCCTATAGGACCTGGTCTAAAGTAGTGCTCTACCCTACAGGCCCTTTATACTGTAGGGCACTACCCTATAGGCCCTGGTCTAAAGTAGTGCTCTACCCTATAGGACCTGGTCTAAAGTAGGGCTCTACCCTATAGGACCTGGTCTAAAGTAGTGCTCTACCCTATAGGACCTGGTCTAAAGTAGTGCTCTACCCTATAGGACCTGGTCTAAAGTAGGGCTCTACCCTATAGGACCTGGTCTAAAGTAGGGCTCTACCCTATAGGACCTGGTCTAAAGTAGTGCTCTACCCTATAGGACCTGGTCTAAAGTAGTGCTCTACCCTATAGGACCTGGTCTAAAGTAGTGCTCTACCCTATAGGACCTGGTCTAAAGTAGTGCTCTACCCTACAGGCCCTTTATACTGTAGGGCACTACCCTATAGGACCTGGTCTAAAGTAGTGCTCTACCCTATAGGACCTGGTCTAAAGTAGTGCACTACCCTATAGGACCTGGTCTAAAGTAGGGCTCTACCCTATAGGACCTGGTCTAAAGTAGTGCTCTACCCTATAGGACCTGGTCTAAAGTAGTGCTCTACCCTATAGGACCTGGTCTAAAGTAGGGCTCTACCCTATAGGACCTGGTCTAAAGTAGGGCTCTACCCTATAGGACCTGGTCTAAAGTAGTGCTCTACCCTATAGGACCTGGTCTAAAGTAGTGCTCTACCCTATAGGACCTGGTCTAAAGTAGTGCTCTACCCTATAGGACCTGGTCTAAAGTAGTGCTCTACCCTATAGGCCCTGGTCTAAAGTAGTGCTCTACCCTATAGGACCTGGTCTAAAGTAGTGCTCTACCCTATAGGCCCTGGTCTAAAGTAGTGCTCTACCCTATAGGACCTGGTCTAAAGTAGTGCTCTACCCTATAGGACCTGGTCTAAAGTAGTGCTCTACCCTATAGGCCCTGGTCTAAAGTAGTGCTCTACCCTATAGGACCTGGTCTAAAGTAGTGCTCTACCCTATAGGACCTGGTCTAAAGTAGGGCTCTACCCTATAGGACCTGGTCTAAAGTAGTGCTCTACCCTATAGGACCTGGTCTAAAGTAGTGCTCTACCCTATAGGACCTGGTCTAAAGTAGGGCTCTACCCTATAGGACCTGGTCTAAAGTAGTGCTCTACCCTATAGGCCCTGGTCTAAAGTAGTGCTCTACCCTATAGGACCTGGTCTAAAGTAGGGCTCTACCCTATAGGACCTGGTCTAAAGTAGTGCTCTACCCTACAGGCCCTTTATACTGTAGGGGACTACCCTATAGGACCTGGTCTAAAGTAGTGCTCTACCCTACAGGCCCTTTATACTGTAGGGCACTACCCTATAGGACCTGGTCTAAAGTAGTGCTCTACCCTATAGGCCCTGGTCTAAAGTAGGGCTCTACCCTATAGGACCTGGTCTAAAGTAGGGCTCTACCCTATAGGACCTGGTCTAAAGTAGGGCACTACCCTATAGGCCCTGGTCTAAAGTAGGGCTCTACCCTATAGGACCTGGTCTAAAGTAGGGCTCTACCCTATAGGCCCTGGTCTAAAGTAGGGCTCTACCCTATAGGACCTGGTCTAAAGTAGGGCACTACCCTATAGGCCCTGGTCTAAAGTAGGGCACTACCCTATAGGCCCTGGTCTAAAGTAGTGCTCTACCCTATAGGACCTGGTCTAAAGTAGTGCTCTACCCTATAGGCCCTGGTCTAAAGTAGGGCTCTACCCTATAGGACCTGGTCTAAAGTAGTGCTCTACCCTATAGGACCTGGTCTAAAGTAGGGCACTACCCTATAGGCCCTGGTCTAAAGTAGTGCACTACCCTATAGGCCCTTTATACTGTAGGGCACTACCCTATAGGACCTGGTCTAAAGTAGTGCTCTACCCTACAGGCCCTTTATACTGTAGGGCACTACCCTATAGGACCTGGTCTAAAGTAGTGCTCTACCCTATAGGCCCTGGTCTAAAGTAGTGCTCTACCCTATAGGACCTGGTCTAAAGTAGTGCTCTACCCTATAGGCCCTGGTCTAAAGTAGGGCACTACCCTATAGGCCCTGGTCTAAAGTAGTGCTCTACCCTATAGGACCTGGTCTAAAGTAGTGCTCTACCCTATAGGCCCTGGTCTAAAGTAGTGCTCTACCCTATAGGCCCTGGTCTAAAGTAGGGCACTACCCTACAGGCCCTGGTCTAAAGTAGGGCTCTACCCTATAGGCCCTGGTCTAAAGTAGGGCACTACCCTATAGGCCCTGGTCTAAAGTAGGGCACTACCCTATAGGCCCTTTATACTGTAGTCCACTACCCTATAGGACCTGGTCTAAAGTAGTGCTCTACCCTACAGGCCCTGGTCTAAAGTAGGGCACTACCCTATAGGCCCTTTATACTGTAGGGCACTACCCTATAGGCCCTGGTCTAAAGTAGGGCACTACCCTATAGGCCCTTTATACTGTAGGGCACTACCCTATAGGCCCTGGTCTAAAGTAGGGCACTACCCTATAGGCCCTGGTCTAAAGTAGTGCACTACCCTATAGATCCTGGTCTAAAGTAGGGCACTACCCTATAGGCCCTGGTCTAAAGTAGTGCACTACCCTATAGATCCTGGTCTAAAGTAGTGCACTACCCTATAGATCCTGGTCTAAAGTAGGGCACTACCCTATAGGCCCTGGTCTAAAGTAGTGCACTACCCTATAGGACCTGGTCTAAAGTAGTCCACTACCCTATAGGCCCTGGTCTAAAGTAGTCCACTACCCTATAGGCCCTTTATACTGTAGGGCACTACCCTATAGGCCCTGGTCTAAAGTAGGGCGCTACCCTATAGATCCTGGTGTAAAGTAGGGCACTAACCTATAGGCCCTGGTGTAAAGTAGGGCACTACCCTATAGACCCTGGTCTAAAGTAGTGTCTATAAAGGGAATGGGGTTCCATTTGGGACACACAGACACCTGATATTAACTACATCACACAGAATGTCATCTAAGTTTGAAATTGCATTTTAAGTGCTATCTGTGCTCTGTTTAATCACAGGGAGATTTATCGAAGGCAATCAACTAAATAAAAATTTTCGATGACATTTATCAGGCAGAATGAATATTACAGTCATAACTCTCTACCAGGACGCATGAAACCATACTACCACATAAAACCTTTCCTCTGTCTAACTGAGTCACTACTACCACAGAAAACCTTTCCGGAGTTTCTCTGATGAAACCATATTCCCACATAAAGCCTTTCCTCTGTCTAACTGAGTCCCTACTACCACATAAAACCTTTCCTGAGTCTCGATGAGTCACTACTACCACATAAAACCTTTCCTGAGTCTCTCTGATGAGTCACTACTACCACATAAAACTTTTCCTGAGTCTCTCTGATGAGTCACTACTACCACATAAAACCTTTCCTGAGTCTATCTGATGAGTCACTACTACCACATAAAACCTTTCCTGAGTCTCTCTGATGAGTCACAACTACCACATAAAGCCTTTCCTGAGTCTCGATGAGTCACTACTACCACATAAACCTTTCCTGAGTCTCGATGAGTCACTACTACCACATAAACCTTTCCGGAGTCTCGCTGACTAACTACTACCACAGAAAACCTTCCCTGAGTCTCTCTGATGAGACACAACTACCACATAAAGCCTTTCCTGAGTCTCTCTGATGAGTCACTACTACCACATAAAACCTTTCCTGAGTCTCTCTGATGAGTAACAGCTACCACATAAAACCTTTCCTGAGTCTCTCTGATGAGTAACAGCTACCACATGAAACCTTTCCTGAGTCTCTCTGATGAGTCACTACTACCACATAAAACCTTCCCTGAGTCTCTCTGATGAGTCACTACTACCACATAAAACCTTTCCTGAGTCTCTCTGATGAGTAACAGCTACCACATAAAACCTTTCCTGAGTCTCTCTGATGAGTAACAGCTACAACATAAAACCTTTCCTGAGTCTCTCTGATGAGTCACTACTACCACATAAAACCTTCCCTGAGTCTCGATGAGTCACTACTACCACATAACACCTTCCCTGAGTCTCGCTGATGAGTCACTACTACCATATAAAACTTTCCCTGAGTCTCGCTGATGAGTCACTACTACCACATAAAACTTTCCCTGAGTCTCGGTGATGAGTCACTACTACCACATAAAACCTTTCCTCTGTCTGAGTCACTACTACCACATAAAGCCTATGTTGCCTCCATCACTGCTCTGCTACTGACTGACTGACTGACTGACTGACTGACTGATTGGCTGACTGGTTGACTGACTGGTTGACTGACTGACTGGTTGACTGACTGACTGACTGGGTGACTGGGTGACTGACTGACTGGTTGACTGACTGACTGATTGACTGACTGATTGACTGGTTTACTGACTGACTGACTGGTTTACTGACTGACTGACTGGTTGACTGAGTTACTGACTGGTTGACTGACTGACTGACTAACTGGTTGACTGACTGACTGACTAACTGGTTGACTGACTGACTGGTTGACTGGTTGACTTACTGGTTGACTGGTTGACTGACTGGTTTACTGGTTGACTGACTGGTTTACTGGTTGACTGACTGGTTGACTGACTGACTAGTCACAAAATGTTGTCATAAGATATGCACAAACTCTACCAAACTGTTTCAGCTGGGAAACGTGGACACCTTAAGGTTAGGAAGGTGTGTGTGTGTGTGTGTGTGTGTGTGTGTGTGTGTGTGTGTGTGTGTGTATGTGATGATAAAGAGCATGTAGGGTGCCAGGGGGTAAAGAAGGGGGAAGGGAGGGGGAAAGGGAGGGAAGGGGGAGGGAGGGGGATGCTTATACTACCACGAGAAGAGAATGAAGTGCCCCCCTAGGTCTCCCTCTCTCTCCCTCTCTTTCTCCCCCTCTCTCTCTCTCTCTCTCCCTCTCTCTTTCTCCTTCTCTTCCCTTCTCTGTTTCTCCCTCTGTCCCACTCTCTCTCTCTCCCCCTCTCTCTTTCTCCCTCTCCCCCCCCCCTCTGTTTCTCCCTCTGTCCCACTCTCTCTCTCTCCCCCTCTCTCTTTCCCTCTCTCCCCCCCCCCCCCCTCTCTTTCTCCCTCTCCCCCCCCCCTCTGTTTCTCCCTCTGTCCCACTCTCTCTCTCTCCCCCTCTCTCTTTCTCCCTCTCTCCCCCCCCTCTGTTTCTCCCTCTGTCCCCCTCTCTCTTTCACCCCCCCCCCCCCTCTCTCTCGCTCTCTGTCCCGAGTGTGTTCACAGGAAATAAGTCGACCCTTGGCGCCGCTCGCTGCTCGCCTCTCTCCATTCCTCCCCGATGAATAACGATGTCACAAAAAAAAATTGATGTTTCAAGTAAAAAGCGGTCTGAAAATCCAGTTTAGAGTAGCACAGCGTATGAAATAGCCTGTAAAATGGACAATCCATCATATTGTCTCACCGACATTGACACCAGGAACAGCGTTCCAGGTCCTTTTCATTAGGTACTGTACATTCTGTGTTAACACCGGCTGTACAGATCACCAGCTGAGGATCGAATGGCACCCTATTCTCTACATAGTGGTCTACTTTTGACCAGAGCACTATTAAAAGTAGTGTACTATATAGTGAATAGGATGCCATTTGGGACACAGTATTGTATTGATGTGACGACCCAGAAAACAAAACCATTTTCTGGGGTTTTGGCAGAATCTTTTTGGGGCTTTTTTTGGGAGAGAAAACAGCAAATTACAATACATTTTCTCTTTGTTTTCTAGCTGCATGGACAGTGAATGACCCAGGACAGTGAATGACCCAGGACAGTGGATAACCCAGGACAGTGACTAACCCAGGACAGTGGATAACCCAGGACAGTGGATAACCCAGGACAGTGAATGATCCAGGACAGTGGATAACCCAGGACAGTGAATGATCCAGGACAGTGGATGACCCAGGACAGTGGATAACCCAGGACAGTGAATGATCCAGGACAGTGGATGACCCAGGACAGTGGATAACCCAGGACAGTGGATAACCCAGGACAGTGGATAACCCAGGACAGTGAATGATCCAGGACAGTGGATGACCCAGGACAGTGGATAACCCAGGACAGTGAATGATCCAGGACAGTGGATGACCCAGGACAGTGGATAACCCAGGACAGTGGATAACCCAGGACAGTGGATAACCCAGGACAGTGGATAACCCAGGACAGTGAATGATCCAGGACAGTGGATGACCCAGGACAGTGGATAACCCAGGACAGTGGATAACCCAGGACAGTGGATAACCCAGGACAGTGGATAACCCAGGACAGTGGATAACCCAGGACAGTGGATAACCCAGGACAGTAGATAACATAACCCAGGACAGTGGATAACCCAGGACAGTGGATAACCCAGGCCAGTGGATAACCCAGGACGGTGAATGACCCAGGACAGTGAATGACCCAGGCCAGTGGATAACCCAGGACAGTGAATGACCCAGGACAGTGAATGACCCAGGCCAGTGGATAACCCAGGACAGTGAATGACCCAGGACAGTGAATGACCCAGGACAGTGAATAACCCAGGACAGTGAATGAACCAGGACAGTGAATTACCCAGGACAGTGAATGACCCAGGACAGTGGATAACCCAGGACAGTGAATGACCCAGGCCAGTGGATAACCCAGGACAGTGGATAACCCAGGACAGTGGATAACCCAGGACAGTGGATAACCCAGGACAGTGGATAACCCAGGACAGTGAATTACCCAGGACATTGAATGACCCAGGACAGTGAATGAATGTACAGTACCAGTCAAACGTTTGGACACACCTACTCATTCAAGGGTTTTTCTTTATTTTTACTATTTTCTACATTGTATAATAATAATGAAGGCACCAAACTATGAAATAACACATGGAATCATGTAATAACCAAAAAAGTTAAACAAATCAAAATACATTTTATATTTGAGATTCTTCAAACTAGCCACCCTTTGCCTTGATGGTAGCTTTGCACACTCTTGGAATTCTCTCAACCAGCTTCACCTGGAATGCTTTTCCAATAGTCTTGAAGAAGTTCCCACATATGCTGAGCACTTGTTGACTGCTTTTCCTACACTCTGCGGTTCAACTCATCCCAGCATATCTCAACTGGGTTGAGGTCTGGAGATGGTGGAGGCCAGATCATCTGATGCAGCACTCCATCACTCCATCACTCCAACACTCCAACACTCCAACACTCCATCACTCCATCACTCCAACACTCCAACACTCCAACACTCCATCACTCCTTCACTCCAACACTCCAAAACTCCATCACTCCATCACTCCAACACTCCATCACTCCAACACTCCATCCCTCCAACACTCCAACACTCCAACAATCCATCACTCCAACACTCCAACACTCCATCACTCCAACACTCCAACACTCCAACACTCCAACACTCCAACAGTACAACACTCCATCACTCCAACACTCCATCACTCCAACACTCCAACACTCCAACACTCCAACAGTACAACACTCCATCACTCCAACACTCCATCACTCCAACACTCCAACACTCCAACACTCCATCACTCCAACACTCTATCACTCCAACACTCCAACACTCCAACAGTACAACACTCCATCACTCCAACACTCCATCACTCCAACACTCCAACACTCCAACACTCCATCACTCCATCACTCCAACACTCCATCACTCCAACACTCCAACACTCCAACAGTACAACACTCCATCACTCCAACACTCCATCACTCCAACACTCCAACACTCCAACACTCCATCACTCCATCACTCCAACACTCCATCACTCCAACACTCCATCACTCCAACACTCCAACACTCCAACACTCCATCACTCCAAAACTCCATCACTCCAACACTCCATCACTCCATCACTCCAACACTCCATCACTCCAACACTCCATCACTCCATCACTCCATCACTCCATCACTCCAACACTCCATCACTCCATCACTCCAACACTCCAACACTCCATCACTCCATCACTCCAACACTCCAACACTCCAACACTCCATCACTCCAACACTCCAACACTCCATCACTCCAACACTCCATCACTCCATCACTCCAACACTCCATCACTCCATCACTCCAACACTCCAACACTCCATCACTCCAACACTCCATCACTCCATCACTCCAACACTCCAACACTCCATCACTCCATCACTCCATCACTCCAACACTCCAACACTCCATCACTCCATCACTCCAACACTCCAACACTCCATCACTCCAACACTCCAACACTCCATCACTCCATCACTCCAACACTCCATCACTCCAACACTCCAACACTCCATCACTCCATCACTCCAACACTCCATCACTCCATCACTCCATCACTCCAACACTCCATCACTCCAACACTCCAACACTCCATCACTCCATCACTCCAACACTCCAACACTCCATCACCATCACTCCAACACTCCATCACTCCATCAATCCATCACTCCATCACTCCAACACTCCATCACTCCAACACTCCATCACTCCATCACTCCAACACTCCAACACTCCATCACTCCATCACTCCATCACTCCAACACTCCAACACTCCATCACTCCAACACTCCAACACTCCATCACTCCAACACTCCAACACTCCATCACTCCATCACTCCAACACTCCATCACTCCATCACTCCAACACTCCAACACTCCATACCTCCATCACTCCAACACTCCATTACTCCATCACTCCATCACTCCAACACTCCATCACTCCAACACTCCAACACTCCATCACTCCATCACTCCAACACTCCAACACTCCATCACCATCACTCCAACACTCCATCACTCCATCAATCCATCACTCCATCACTCCAACACTCCATCACTCCATCACTCCATCACTCCATCACTCCAACACTCCAACACTCCATCACTCCAACACTCCATCACTCCAACACTACAACACTCCATCACTCCATCACTCCAACACTCCATCACTCCATCACTCCAACACTCCAACACTCCATCACTCCATCACTCCAACACTCCATCACTCCATCACTCCATCACTCCAACACTCCATCACTCCAACACTCCAACAGTCCATCACTCCATCACTCCAACACTCCAACACTCCATCACCATCACTCCAACACTCCATCACTCCATCAATCCATCACTCCATCACTCCAACACTCCATCACTCCATCACTCCAACACTCCATCACTCCATCACTCCAACACTCCATCACTCCAACACTCCATCACTCCAACACTCCATCACTCCAACACTCCAACACTCCATCACTCCAACACTCCAACACTCCAACACTCCATCACTCCATCACTCCATCACTCCAACACTCCATCACTCCATCACTTCAACACTCCATCACTCCAACACTCCATCACTCCATCACTCCAACACTCCATCACTCCATCACTCCAACACTCCATCACTCCAACACTCCATCACTCCAACACTCCATCACTCCAACACTCCAACACTCCATCACTCCATCACTCCAACACTCCATCACTCCAACACTCCATCACTCCATCACTCCATCACTCCAACACTCCATCACTCCATCACTTCAACACTCCATCACTCCAACACTCCATCACTCCAACACTCCATCACTCCATCACTCCAACACTCCAACACTCCATCACTCCAACACTCCAACACTCCAACACTCCATCACTCCAACACTCCAACACTCCAACACTCCATCACTCCATCACTCCATCACTCCAACACTCCATCACTCCATCACTTCAACACTCCATCACTCCAACACTCCATCACTCCATCACTCCAACACTCCATCACTCCATCACTCCATCACTCCAACACTCCATCACTCCAACACTCCATCACTCCAACACTCCAACACTCCATCACTCCATAACTCCAACACTCCATCACTCCAACACTCCATCACTCCATCACTCCAACACTCCATCACTCCATCACTTCAACACTCCATCACTCCAACACTCCATCACTCCAACACTCCATCACTCCATCACTCCAACACTCCAACACTCCATCACTCCAACACTCCAACACTCCAACACTCCATCACTCCAACACTCCAACACTCCAACACTCCAACACTCCATCACTCCATCACTCCATCACTCCAACACTCCAACACTCCATCACTCCAACACTCCATCACTCCATCACTCCAACACTCCATCACTCCATCACTCCATCACTCCATCACTCCAACACTCCATCACTCCATCACTCCAACACTCCATCACTCCATCACTCCATCACTCCAACACTCCAACACTCCATCACTCTCCTTCTTGGTCAAATAGCCTGTATTACAGGCAAAGTGAACTGATGTTGAATCAAGACACATTATATTGTGTTTTTGAAACATCCAGGTAAATATTCCCCCCCATATTCCCACTGTAACTCTGGGTACGTGTTGGACTTTGCACCGTTGGATTGGTCTGTCTCTTCTGCATCCGTTGTGTGATTTAACGGGGGGCTGAACTAGAGAGTGTTTGTGAGACAAGGGAGCATCTGAATCAGTTTGAGTTACAAACGATTAAAAACTATATAGAAAAAGCTGAGACTCTAACGAACACACTCACAAGGTATCCCACTAAGAAGCTACACAAGATACATTAGAATGTAAGGGGTTCTTTTACATAGAAGACTATAGGAAATCCCAGGTCATAGTGTCTATAATACTGTAAGGGGTTCTTCTACCTAGATCATAGTAAATCCCAGGTCATAGTGTCTATAATACTGTAAGGGGTTCTTCTACATAGTAGATCATAATAAATCCCAGGACATAGTGTCTATAATACTGTAAGGGGTTCTTTTACATAGAAGACTATAGGAAATCCCAGGTCATAGTGTCTATAATACTGTAAGGGGTTCTTCTACCTAGATCATAGTAAATCCCAGGTCATAGTGTCTATAATACTGTAAGGGGTTCTTCTACATAGTAGATCATAATAAATCCCAGGACATAGTGTCTATAATACTGTAAGGGGTTCTTCTACATAGAAGACTATAGGAAATCCCAGGTCATAGTGTCTATAATACTGTAAGGGGTTCTTCTACCTAGATCATAGTAAATCCCAGGTCATAGTGTCTATAATACTGTAAGGGGTTCTTCTACATAGTAGATCATAATAAATCCCAGGACATAGTGTCTATAATACTGTAAGGGGTTATTCTACCTAGTAGACCATAGTAAATCCCAGGACATAGTGTCTATAATACTGTAAGGGGTTCTTCTACCTAGATCATAGGAAATCCCAGGACATAGTGTCTATAATACTGTAAGGGGTTAATCTACATAGATCATAGTAAATCCCAGGACATAGTGTCTATAATACTGTAAGGGGTTCTTCTACCTAGATCATAGGAAATCCCAGGACATAGTGTCTATAGTACTGTAAGGGGTTACTCTAGAAGACCATAGTAAATCCCAGGTCATAGTGTCTATAATACTGTAAGGGGTTATTTTACATAGAAGACTATAGGAAATCCCAGGTCATAGTGTCTATAATACTGTAAGGGGTTCTTCTACCTAGATCATAGTAAATCCCAGGTCATAGTGTCTATAATACTGTAAGGGGTTCTTCTACATAGTAGATCATAATAAATCCCAGGACATAGTGTCTATAATACTGTAAGGGGTTCTTCTACATAGAAGACTATAGGAAATCCCAGGTCATAGTGTCTATAATACTGTAAGGGGTTCTTCTACCTAGATCATAGTAAATCCCAGGTCATAGTGTCTATAATACTGTAAGGGGTTCTTCTACATAGTAGATCATAATAAATCCCAGGACATAGTGTCTATAATACTGTAAGGGGTTATTCTACCTAGTAGACCATAGTAAATCCCAGGACATAGTGTCTATAATACTGTAAGGGGTTCTTCTACCTAGATCATAGGAAATCCCAGGACATAGTGTCTATAATACTGTAAGGGGTTAATCTACATAGATCATAGTAAATCCCAGGACATAGTGTCTATAATACTGTAAGGGGTTCTTCTACCTAGATCATAGGAAATCCCAGGACATAGTGTCTATAGTACTGTAAGGGGTTACTCTAGAAGACCATAGTAAATCCCAGGTCATAGTGTCTATAATACTGTAAGGGGTTCTTCTACATAGAAGACTATAGGAAATCCCAGGTCATAGTGTCTATAATACTGTAAGGGGTTCTTCTACCTAGATCATAGGAAATCCCAGGTCATAGTGTCTATAATACTGTAAGGGGTTCTTCTACATAGTAAATCATAATAAATCCCAGGACATAGTGTCTATAATACTGTAAGGGGTTATTCTACCTAGTAGACCGTAGTAAATCCCAGGACATAGTGTCTATAATACTGTAAGGAGTTCTTCTACATAGAAGACCATAGGAAATCCCAGGACATAGTGTCTATAATACTGTATGGGGTTAATCTACATAGATCATAGTAAATCCCAGGACATAGTGTCTATAATACTGTAAGGGGTTAATCTACATAGATCATAGTAAATCCCAGGACATAGTGTCTATAATACTGTAAGGGGTTAATCTACATAGATCATAGTAAATCCCAGGACATAGTGTCTATAATACTGTAAGGGGTTAATCTACATAGATCATAGTAAATCCCAGGACAGAGTGATGTTGCTGTCACAAACTTCCAACTCCACACAGTTATCACTGACTAGTTGGAGATTCATTTCTCACTTAGCAAACCATTTCTGTACTTACAGCGTTCATAGACATTCATTTTTATCAGTTTTTTTGGGGGGTTTTTGGCGGACTGAATCTTCTGTTGTTGTTGACGTTTGTCAATAAAACTCATGAATCCTACTGTTTATGTCAAATGTTTTTTTTATTCTCCTTGTAAAGCCCTGGTTCTCCTAAAAATGACAAATGTATAACACTTAAGGCTAAATATAAGGGCTGGACATGTAGATATATGAAGGTCTGATTAATTAAAAGCCGTTTTTTTCCGGGGACTTGGGACTGATAAGGGTTAAAGGTTTTTAACTGTGTTCTCCACAGGGGATTTGTTGTCCTCCTTTAAACTGAAAAAACACTTTGACCCTAAATAAATCAAAACCAAACCAAGTATTTGAAAAAGTAAAAAGTTTTAACGCATCAAAGTGCCTAGACGGCCACTTGAAACACACACACACACACACACACACACACACACACGCATGCGCACACACGCACACAGACACACACACACACATACACTGTAAGCTTTTTAACCAGTAATTAACAACATTGATAATTTGTCTTTGCATAATTAAAGATTTTATGCTAATCTCCCTTGCAAATTGATTTTGGATAAAATAAACCCTCTGTGTGTAAACGTTTGTTTGTTTGGTTTCTCAGAGTAGCCTAAAGACTCCAGCGTTGGAAAAAGGACCCAATTGTCACACGTGAGTAAAAGTATAGACACCTGAATAGAGTATAGACACCTGAATAAAGTATAGACACCTGAATAGAGTATAGACACCTGAATATAGTATAGACACCTGAATAGAGTATAGACACCTGAATAGAGTATAGACACCTGAATAGAGTATAGACACCTGCATAGAGTATAGACACCTTAATAAATGATAGACACCTTAATAAATGATAGACACCTTAATAAAATATAGACACCTGAATAAAGTATAGACACCTGAATAAAGTATAGACACCTGAATAAAGTATAGACACCTGAATAAAATATAGACATCTTAATAAAGTATAGACACCCTAATAAAGTATAGACACCTGAATAAAATATAGACACCTCAATAAAGTATAGACACCCTTATAAAGTATAGACACCTTAATAAAGTATAGACACCTTAATAAAGTATAGACACCTTAATAAAGTATAGACACTTTAATAAAGTATAGACACCTTAATAAAGTATAGACACCTTAATAAAGTATAGACACCTTAATAAAGTATAGACACCTTAATAAAGTATAGACACCTTAATAAAGTATAGACACCTTAATAAAGTATAGACACCTTAATAAGGTATAGACACCCTAATAAAGTATAGACACCTTAATAAAGTATAGACACCATAATAAAGTATAGACACCTTAATAAAGTATAGACACCTTAATAAAGCATAGACACCTTAATAAAGTATAGACACCTGAATAAAGTATAGACACCCAAATAAAGTATAGGCACCTTAATAAAGTATAGACACCTTAATAAAGTATAGACACCTTAATAAAGTATAGACACCCTAATAGAGTATAGACACCTTAATAAAATATAGACACCTTAATAAAGTATAGACACCCTAATAGAGTATAGACACCTTAATAAAGTATAGACACCCTAATAAAGTATAGACACCTTAAAAGAAAATGACTCAAGTCAAAGTGAAAGTCAACCAGTAAAATACTACTTCATTAAAAGCATTTGGTTGTAAATATAATTGCAGGAAGTATCTAAAGTAAATGTAATTGCTAAAATATATAAGTAAAAATATTTACTTACATAATTTCAAATTACTTATATCAAGCAAAGGAGACGGCAGCTTTTTCTTGTTTTTAAATGTCCGGATAGCCAGCAGCACACTCCAACACTCCAACACTCCATCACTCCATCCCTCCATCCCTCCATCACTCCAACACTCCATCACTCCAACACTCCAACACTCCAACACTCCAACACTCCAACACTCCAACACTCTAACAATCCAACACTCCAACACTCCAACACTCCAACACTCCATCACTCCATCACTCCATCACTCCAACACTCCAACACTCCAACACTCCATCACTCCATCACTCCAACACTCCAACACTCCAACACTCCAACACTCCAACACTCCAACACTCCAACACTGCAACACTCCAACACTCCAGCACTCCAACACTCCATCACTCCAACACTCCAACACTCCAACACTCCATCACTCCAACACTCCAACACTCCAACACTCCAACACTCCAACACTCCAACACTCCATCACTCCAACACTCCAACACTCCAACACTCCAACACTCCAATACTCCAATACTCCAACACTCCATCACTCCAACACTCCAACACTCCATCACTCCAGCACTCCAGCACTCCAACACTCCAACACTCCAACACTCCATCACTCCAACACTCCAACACTCCAACACTCCAACACTCCAACACTCCAACACTCCATCACTCCAACACTCCAGCACTCCAACACTCCAACACTCCAACACTCCATCACTCCATCACTCCAACACTCCAACACTCCATCACTCCAACACTCCAACACTCCATCACTCCATCACTCCAACACTCCAACACTCCATCACTCCAACACTCCATCACTCCATCACTCCAACACTCCAGCACTCCAACACTCCAACACTCCATCACTCCATCACTCCAACACTCCAACACTCCATCACTCCAACACTCCAACACTCCAACACTCCATCACTCCATCACTCCAACACTCCAACACTCCATCACTCCAACACTCCAACACTCCATCACTCCATCACTCCAACACTCCAACACTCCATCACTCCAACACTCCAACACTCCAACACTCCAACACTCCAACACTCCAATACTCCAACACTCCAACACTCCAACACTCCAACACTCCAATACTCCAACACTCCAACACTCCAACACTCCAACACTCCAATACTCCAACACTCCAACACTCCAACACTCCAACACTCCATCACTCCAACACTCCAACACTCCAACACTCCAACACTCCAACACTCCAACATTCCATCACTCCAACACTCCAACACTCCAACACTCCAACACTCCAACACTCCAGCACTCCAACACTCCAACACTCCAACACTCCAACACTCCAACACTCCAATATTCCAATATTCCAACACTCCAACACTTCAACACTCCAACACTCCAACACCTCAACACTCCAACACTCCAACACCTCAACACTGCAACACTCCAATATTCAAACACTCCAACACTCCAGTATTCCAACACCTCAACACTCCAACACTCCAATATTCCAACACCTCAACACTCCAACACTCCAACACCTCAACACTCCAACACTCCAATATTCCAACACTCCAACACTCCAATATTCCAATATGTAGGCAGATGGAGCTCAGGTTTCCTCTGTAGGCAGATGGAGCTCAGGTTTCCTCTGTAGGCAGATGGAGCTCAGGTTTCCTCTGTAGGCAGATGGAGCTCAGGTTTCCTCTGTAGGCAGATGGAGCTCAGGTTTCCTCTGTAGGCAGATGGAGCTCAGGTTTCCTCTGTAGGCAGATGGAGCTCAGGTTTCCTCTGTAGGCAGATGGAGCTCAGGTTTCCTCTGTAGGCAGATGGAGCTCAGGTTTCCTCTGTAGGCAGATGGAGCTCAGGTTTCCTCTGTGGGTTTAGGAGAAGCCCTATAAAAGGACTGCGTTATGATTTGTATAACGTGTACCTGTGTGAGGAGCTCATTCACGGAACTGTTCCAGTGATTCACAGTGGATAGTTTAATTCAGTTTAATTCTGGTACTGTACAGCCCTACACACACACACACACACACACACACACACACACACACACACACACACACACACACACACACACACACACACACACACACAGAGATACACACAGACAGACAGACGTACGCAAACTCACAAACACACACACGCACGCACACACACACGCAAACACACACACGCAAACACACACACACACAGACGCACACAGACACGCACAGACACACAGTCAAACAGACTTACTCACACACACACACACACTACAGCCTCTCACTATAGAACTGTGACCAGGATAATCACACAGTACAGCCTCTCACTATAGAACTGTGACCAGGAGAGTCACAGAGTACAGCCTCTCACTATAGAACTGTGACCAGGATAATCACACAGTACAGCCTCTCACTGTGACCAGGATAGTCACACAGTACAGCCTTTCACTGTGACCAGGATAGTCACACAGTCCAGCCTCTCACTATAGAACTGTGACCAGGATAATCACACAGTACAGCCTCTCACTGTGACCAGGATAGTCACACAGCCTCTCACTGTGACCAGGATAGTCACACAGTACAGCCTCTCACTATAGAACTGTGACCAGGATAATCACACAGTACAGCCTCTCACTACAGAACTGTGACCAGGATAGTCACACAGTACAGCCTCTAACTATAGATCTCTGACCAGGATAATCACACAGTCCAGCCTCTCACTATAGAACTGTGACCAGGATAATCACACAGTACAGCCTCTCACTATAGAACTGTGACCAGGATAGTCACACAGTACATCCTCTCACTATAGAACTGTGACCAGGATAATCACACAGTCCAGCCTCTCACTACAGAACTGTGACCAGGATAGTCACACAGTACAGCTTCTAACTATAGATCTCTGACCAGGATAATCACACAGTCCAGCCTCTCACTATAGAACTGTGACCAGGATAATCACACAGTACAGCCTCTCACTATAGAACTGTGACCAGGATAATCACACAGTACAGCCTCTCACTATAGAACTGTGACCAGGATAATCACACAGTACATCCTCTCACTATAGAACTGTGACCAGGATAATCACACAGTACAGCCTCTCACTATAGAACTGTGACCAGGATAATCACACAGTACAGCCTCTCACTATAGAACTGTGACCAGGATAATCACACAGTACAGCCTCTCACTATAGAACTGTGACCAGGATAATCACACAGTACAGCCTCTCACTGTGACCAGGATAATCACACAGTACAGCCTCTCACTGTGACCAGGATAATCACACAGTACAGCCTCTCACTGTGACCAGGATAATCACACAGTACAGCCTCTCACTGTGACCAGGATAATCACACAGTACAGCCTCTCACTGTGACCAGGATAATCACACAGTACAGCCTCTCACTGTGACCAGGATAATCACACAGTACAGCCTCTAACTGTGACCAGGATAATCACACAGTACAGCCTCTCACTGTGACCAGGATAATCACACAGTACAGCCTCTCACTATAGAACTGTGACCAGGATAATCACACAGTACAGCCTCTCACTATAGAACTGTGACCAGGATAATCACACAGTACAGCCTCTCACTATAAAACTGTGACCAGGATAATCACACAGTACAGCCTCTCACTATAAAACTGTGACCAGGATAATCACACAGTACATCCTCTCACTATAGAACTGTGACCAGGATAATCACACAGTACATCCTCTCACTATAGAACTGTGACCAGGATAATCACACACTACAGCCTCTCACTATAGAACTGTGACCAGGATAATCACACAGTACATCCTCTCACTATAGAACTGTGACCAGGATAATCACACACTACAGCCTCTCACTATAGAACTGTGACCAGGATAATCACACACTACAGCCTCTCACTATAAAACTGTGACCAGGATAATCACACAGTACAGCCTCTCACTATAAAACTGTGACCAGGATAATCACACACTACAGCCTCTCACTATAAAACTGTGACCAGGATAATCACACAGTACAGCCTCTCACTATAAAACTGTGACCAGGATAATTGTGCTTGAAAAGTATAGTGTTCCATTTCAAGATCGTCCTACTTCCTGTTATTTCCAGTTCAAAAGCGTCAGGACAAAACATATTATTATTTTGTACTGTTTTTTTGTGTTTTCCTGAACAGCAATGCGTACATTTCCTGACTGACTGTGTCTGGATATTCTCTCATTGATTGGTGGAATACAGTAGGGTAATTACATACGGGCTAAATGAACCATGACAAAGCTGAACATTTTAATTTTCTCACAAGGAGACGGTGTGAGAGAGAGGAAGAGAGAGAGAGAAAGAGCGAGAGAGAGAGAGGTGGGGAGATATAGAAAGATGGAGAGAGCAAGAGTGAAAGAGAGAGAGAGAGAGAGGGAGGGAGATGGAGACAGAGAGTGAGAGGTGGAGTGAGAGAGGTGGAGAGAGAGAGAGAGAGAGAGAGAGAAAGAGAGAGAGACACAGAGAGAGAGAGAGACAGAGAGAGAGAGAGAGCTAGAGAGAGAGAGAAACAGAGAGAGAGAGAGAGACAGAGAGAAAGAGAGAGAGAGACACAGAGAGAGAGAGAGACAGAGAGACATAGAGGGACAGAATCCTTCCAACATCCTTTGTCTTTCCTCTCTAATCCAGTTCACATGGTATTGTCATTTTGATGTATGAGTCCGTACAGGCACATCTCCCTGCCATTTCAAGCCTATAAAAAATCTATGCAGCCGTCCATATCATGTGTGATGATATCAGCGGTCTGATGTATGTATGGCTTAAAGTTCCATCAAGCTGAAGAAAACGACTCCTATAGCATCCGCCTTCCCTTAGAGCCAGCCAGCTAGCCATTTGAGAGGCGCAGTCTGTCACCTGAATGTTAATACAGTAAAGTTAGCATTTTGTCCAGTCTGGTACCTGCTCTGTGTGTTAATGCAGTACGGTTAGCATTTTGTCCAGTCTGGTACCTGCTCTGTGTGTTAGTACAGTACGGTTAGCATTTTGTCCAGTCTGGTACCTGCTCTGTGTGTTAATATAGTACCGTTAGCATTTTGTCCAGTCTGGTACCTGCTCTGTGTGTTAATACGCTTAGCATTTTGTCCAGTCTGGTATATGCTCTGTGTGTTAATATAGTACGGTTAGCATTTTGTCCAGTCTGGTATATGCTCTGTGTGTTAATATAGTACGGTTAGCATTTTGTCCAGTCTGGTACCTACTCTGTGTGTTAATGCAGATTTAGTGCTTCCAGGAAATAGCAAGGAAAGGCAGGAAATATCAGAATGGGTGAATTTAGGGTACCACTCGCAAATTCCAAATTCCAATCTCACAATGAATGATTTTCAACATCAGAAGCGTTTCTAACGCAGTACAACGGAAGCTGGCGACAAAGACAGAAGCAAGATGGCAGGGTTAAATAGTGCTCTCTGGGCCCTGGTCAAAACTAGTGCACTATGAGCCATTTTTGGGTGCAGGCTAATAGCACAGTAGAACCAGGTCACCAAGCTCTGGGTGAATACAGTAGAACAGAGATACTAGGACCAGGTCACCAAGCTCTGGGTGAATACAGTAGGACAGAGGTACTAGGACCAGGTCACCAAGCTCTGGGTGAATACAGTAGGACAGAGGTACTAGGACCAGGTCACCAAGCTCTGGGTGAATACAGTAGGACAGAGGTACTAGGACCAGGTCACCAAGCTCTGGGTGAATACAGTAGGACAGAGGTACTAGGACCAGGTCACCAAGCTCTGGGTGAATACAGTAGGACAGAGACACTAGGACCAGGTCACCATGCTCTGGGTGAATACAGTATGACAGAGATACTAGGACCAGGTCACCATGCTCTGGGTGAATACAGTATGACAGAGATACTAGGACCAGGTCACCATGCTCTGGGTGAATACAGTAGGACAGAGGTACTAGGACCAGGTCACCAAGCTCTGGGTGAATACAGTAGGACAGAGGTACTAGGACCAGGTCACCAAGCTCTGGGTGAATACAGTAGGACAGAGACACTAGGACCAGGTCACCATGCTCTGGGTGAATACAGTATGACAGAGATACTAGGACCAGGTCACCATGCTCTGGGTGAATACAGTATGACAGAGATACTAGGACCAGGTCACCATGCTCTGGGTGAATACAGTAGAACAGAGATACTAGGACCAGGTCACCAAGCTCTGGGTGAATACAGTATGACAGAGATACTTGGACCAAGCTCTGGGTGAATACAGTAGGACAGAGATACTTGGACCAGGTCACCAAGCTCTGGGTGAATACAGTATGACAGAGATACTTGGACCAAGCTCTGGGTGAATACAGTAGGACAGAGAAACTAGGACCAGGCTCTGGGTGAACACAGTAGGACAGAGATACTAGGACCAAGCTCTGGGTGAACACAGTAGGACAGAGATACTAGGACCAGGTCACCAAGCTCTGGGTGAATACAGTAGGACAGAGATACTAGGACCAGGTCACCAAGCTCTGGGTGAACACAGTAGGACAGAGATACTAGGACCAGGTTACCAATCTCTGTGTGAACACAGTTGGACAGAGATACTAGGACCAGGTCACCAAGCTCTGTGTGAACACAGTAGGATAGAGATACTAGGACCAGGTCACCAAGCTCTGGGTGAATACAGTAGGACAGAGATACTAGGACCAAGCTCTGGGTGAACACAGAATGACAGAGACACTAGGACCAGGTCACCAAGCTCTGGGTGAACACAGTAGGACAGAGATACTAGGACCAGGTCACCAAGCTCTGGGTGAACACAGTATGACAGACATACTAGGACCAGGTCACCAAGCTCTGAGTGAATACAGTAGGACATAGATACTAGGACCAAGCTCTGGGTGAATACAGTAGGACAGAGATACTAGGACCAGGTCACCATGCTCTGGGTGAATACAGTAGAACAGAGATACTAGGACCAGGTTACCAAGCTCTGGGTGAACACAGTATGACAGAGATACTAGGACCAGGTCACCAATCTCTGTGTGAATACAGTATGACAGAGATACTTGGACCAGGTCACCAAGCTCTGGGTGAATACAGTATGACAGAGATACTTGGACCAAGCTCTGGGTGAATACAGTAGGACAGAGATACTTGGACCAGGTCACCAAGCTCTGGGTGAATACAGTATGACAGAGATACTTGGACCAAGCTCTGGGTGAATACATTAGGACAGAGAAACTAGGACCAGGTCACCAAGCTCTGGGTGAATACAGTAGAACAGAGATACTAGGACCAGGTCACCAAGCTCTGGGTGAATACAGTAGGACAGAGATACTTGGACCAGGTCACCAAGCTCTGGGTGAATACAGTATGACAGAGATACTTGGACCAAGCTCTGGGTGAATACAGTAGGACAGAGAAACTAGGACCAGGTCACCAAGCTCTGGGTGAATACAGTAGGACAGAGATACTAGGACCAGGTCACCAATCTCTGTGTGAATACAGTATGACAGAGATACTTGGACCAGGTCACCAAGCTCTGGATGAATACAGTATGACAGAGATACTTGGACCAAGCTCTGGGTGAATACAGCAGGACAGAGAAACTATTACCAGGTCACCAAGCTCTGGGTGAACACAGTATGACAGAGATACTAGGACCAAGCTCTGGGTGAATACAGTAGGACAGAGATACTAGGACCAAGCTCTGGGTGAACGCAGTAGGACAGAGATACTAGGACCAGGTCACCATGCTCTGGGTGGCGAGGGCAACAGATGCCAACGTGCTGCTTGCATTGTCACATCAATTAACAGTGACACTTGTTCCCAAACACTAACCCAAAGCTACCCCCCCCCCCCCTGTAAAGGTTTATTTAATTCATTTATTTGTCTATTTATTTATTCATTGATTAGTTTATTTGCGTGTTTAGTTATGCCCCCTGGGAGGGTTGAGAAGCTGTAGGTGAGGTGAGGGGACAAAGGGGGTGAGGATTGGGGGAGCGAAGGGGTGAGAAGGGGGAAGAGGATGGGAGGGGAGGGGAGGGGTTAGGAGGGTTGAGAAGCTGTTGGTGAGGTGAGGAGACAAAGGGGGTGAGGATTGGGGGAGCGAAGCGGTGAGAAGGTGGAAGAGGATGGGAGGGGAGGGGAGGGGAGGGGGGGTTAGGAGGGCTGAGAAGATGAGGAGGAGGGTTGATCTCTTGTCAGGCGGTTTAACAGGCGATGGACGACCTCTGTGACAGTTGTCTCAACACAGAGCAGTTCATCCTGGGTTAGGTTTTAGGTCACCTGTCAGTTAAGATGACAGACGACCCACGAGATGCGGCTGTGTGTTATTTTGTGTTTGTGTGTGTGTTGTTTATTTATTTTCCATTTTGTACTATTTCACTTGGTTGGCAATGTAAGCATATGTTTCACACACACACACACACACACACACACACAGGCACACAGACACACAGACACACACACACACAGACACACAGACACACAGACACACACACACACACACACACACACACACACACACACACACACACACACGCTGGTCAGGGTTACCTCTCCTGTTATGGTGTGCGTTCATGGTTCTTCTCTTTCTAAGGACGTTGTCCTCCATCCTCCATGATCCATTCTGATCCCCTCTGATCTCATGCTGCTGGTTTTATTGTTGGATTTGATTTAACCTTAATTTAACATGTCAGTTAATGATGAGGGGTGGAGGGAGGAGGGAGGAGGGCGGAGGGTGGAGGGAGGAGGGAGGAGGGCGGAGGGAGGAGGGTGGAGGGAGGAGGGAGAAGGAGTGTGGAGGGAGGAGGGAGGAGGGCGGAGGGAGGAGGGTGGAGGGAGGAGGGAGAAGGAGGGTGGAGGGAGGAGGGAGGAGGGCGGAGGGAGGAGGGCGGAGGGAGGAGGGTGGAGGGAGGAGGGAGGAGGGAGGAGGGCGGAGGGCGGAGGGAGGAGGAGGGTGTAGGGCGGAGGGAGGAGGGAGGGTGGGGGTTGGAGGGTGGAGGGAGGAGGGAGGAGGGAGGTTGGAGGGTGGAGGATGGAGCGAGAAGGGTGGAAGAGGGTGGGTGGAGGGAGGAGGGTGGAGGGAGGGTGGGGGTTGGAGGGTGGAGGGCGGAGGGAGGAGGGCGGAGGGAGGAGGGCGGAGGATCGAGGAGGGAGCAAAAGGTGGTGTGTGGGTGAATGTATTATCAATCAATGTTGTTAATTACTGAATAAAAAGCAGTGTGTGTGTGTGTGTGTGTGTGTGTGTGTGCTGATGGAATGAACTGCATGAGTTCTCTGGGACCCGTATATCTCCTCTCCTAGTGAGGTCAATGCCAGAGACCACACACACACACACACACACACACACACACACACACACACACACACACACACACACACACACAGAGCCTACTAAGGGTAATGGTCTCTGCCACTACCAGAGTTTATAGGGTTCCAACAGTCTAGATGTAGTGCACTACTTTCTACCAGAGTTTATAGGGTACCAACAGTCTAGATGTAGTGCACTACTTTCTACCAAAGTTTATAGGGTACCAACAGTCTAGATGTAGTGCACTACCTTCTACCAGAGTTTATAGGGTACCAACAGTCTAGATGTAGTGCACTACCTTCTACCAGAGTTTATAGGGTTCCAATGGCCCAACAGTCTAGATGTAGGGCACTACTTTCTACCAGAGTTTATAGGGTACCAACAGTCTAGATGTAGTGCACTACTTTCTACCAGAGTTTATAGGGTTCCAACAGCCCAACAGTCTAGATGTAGAGCACTACTTTCTACCAGAGTTTTTGGGTTCCAACAGTCTAGATGTAGTGCACTACTTTCTACCAGAGTTTATATGGTTCCAACAGTCTAGATGTAGTGCACTGCTTTCTACCAGAGTTTATAGGGTACCAACAGTCTAGATGTAGTGCACTGCTTTCTACCAGAGTTTATAGGGTACCAACAGTCTAGATGTAGTGCACTACTTTCTACCAGAGTTTATAGGGTTCCAACAGTCTAGATGTAGTGCACTACCTTCTACCAGAGTTTATAGGGTACCAACAGTCTAGATGTAGTGCACTGCTTTCTACCAGAGTTTTTGGGTTCCAACAGTCTAGATGTAGTGCACTACTTTCTACCAGAGTTTATAGGGTACCAATAGCCCAACAGAATGTAGTGCTACCTGGCTACCTGGCTACCTGGCCACCCGGCTACCTGGCTACCTGGCTATCTGGCCACCTGGCTACATGGCTACCTTGCTGCATGGCTACCTGGCCACCTGGCTACATGGCTACCTGGCATCATGGCTACCTGGCTACCTGGCCACCTGGCTACCTGGCTACATGGCTACCTTGCTGCATGGCTACCTGGCCACCTGGCTACATGGCTACCTGGCATCATGACCAACTGTCTACATGGCTCCTGGCTACATAACCACCTGGCTACATGACCACCTGGCTACATGGCCACCTTTCTTCCTGGCCACCTGGCTACATGGCTACCTGGCATCATGGCTACCTGGCTACCTGGCCACCTGGCTACCTGACCACCAGGGGTTCTGGTACAGAGTCAATGTGAAGGCTATATACAGGGGGTTCATATTTTGTTGCATTTCAAACTGTCATTTAAATATATATTTATTTGGATTTTTTTTAATGGACATACAAAAAATAGTCAAAATTCCTGAAATTAAATGTAAAAAATTACTTTAAAAAAAATCCACAACGGAAAGTGGTGCGTGCAATACAGTATTCATCTGGTGCAACCAATTACCTTCAGAAGTTACATAATCAGTTAAATAAAGTCCACCTGTGTGAAATCTAAGTGTCACATGATCTCAGTGTATATACACCTGTTCTGAAAGGCCCCAGAGTCTGCAACACCACTAAAGCAAGGGGCACCACCAAGCAAGGGGCACCATGAAGACCAAGGAGCTCTCCAAACAGGTCAGGGACAAAGTTGTGGATCAGGGTTGGGTTATTAAAAAGTATCAGAAACATTGAAAATCCCACGGAGCACCATTACATCCACTATTAAATAATGGAAAGAATATGCTACCACAACAAACCTGCCAAGAGAGGGCCGCCCACCAAAACTCACAGACCAGGCAAGGAGGGCATTAATCAGAGAGGCAACAAAGAGACCAAAGATAACCCTGAAGGAGCTGCAAAGCTCCACAGATTGGAGTATCTGTCCATAGGGCCACTTTAAGCCGTACCCTCCACAGATTGGAGTATCTGTCCATAGGACCACATTAAGCTGTACCCTCCACAGATTGGAGTATCTGTCCATAGGACCACATTAAGCTGTACCCTCCACAGAGCTGGAGTATCTGTCCATAGGACCACATTAAGCCGTACACTCCACAGAGCTGGAGCATACTGCTAAAGCAACAGTTGAGTGGGAAACATGTAAATGTCTTGGAATGGCCTAGTCAAAGCACAGACCTCAGAATCCAATTGTGAATCTGTAGTATGACTTAGAAATCGCTGTGGAACCCATCCAACTTGAAGGAGCTGGAGCAGTTTTGCCTTGAAGAATGGGCAAAAGTCCCAGTGGATAGATGTGCCAAGCTTATAGAGACCAAGAGACATGTAGCTGTATTTGCAGCCAAAGGTGGCTCTACAAAGTATTGCTTTTGGGGGGCTGATTAGTTATGCATGCTCAAGTTTTCTGTTTTTTTTTGTCTTATTTCTTGTTTGTTTCACAATAAAAACGATTTAGCATCTTCAAAGTGGTAGGCATGTTGTGTAAATCAAATGATACAAACTCACCCAAAATCCATTTTAATTCCAGGTTGTAAAAGGCAACAAAATAGGAAAAATGCCAAGGGGGGTGAATACTTTTGCAAGCCACTGTACAGGTGGTTCAGGTACAGAGTCAATGTGTGGGGGAACCAGTTAGTCGAGGTAATTGAGGTAATATGTCAATTCGGTTCGAGGTAAAGTGACTATGCATGGATTATAAACAGTGAGTAGCAGCAGAGTAAAAATGGGGGTTGGGAACAATGCAAATCTTCCATGTAGCCATTTGATTAACTGTTCAGGAGGCTTGGGAGGGTTATGGCTTGGGGGGTAGATGCTTTTAAGAAGCCTTTTTGACCTAGACTTGGCCCTCCGGTACCGCTTGCCGTGCGGTAGCAGAGAAAACAGTCTATGACTAGGGTGGCTGGAGTCCTTGGCAATTTCTTAAGCTCATATAAGCTCATAATTAATAGTTGCTAATACAAGGATGTCTCTGCTAGGTGGAGTTCAGCTTAATGCGTTATTGGCAGTTAGTTTCCCAGTCACTCTTCCCCTTATTGCTACCATGTGCTAGCGGAAGTAAGACTGAACATAGGAACTCGCTTTGCCTGTTTGATGGTTCGTTGGAGAACGTAGTGGGATATCTTATAAGCGGCCGGATTAGAGTCCCGCTCCTTGAAATCGGCAGCTCTACCCTTTTAGCTCAGTGCAGATGTTGCCTGTAATCCATGGCTTCTGGTTGGGGTATGTACGTACATTCACTGTGGGGATGACTTCAGTTATGATGCAGTTATTGATGAAGCCAGTGATTGATGTGGTGCCATAGGAGGAATCCCGGAACATATTCCAGTCTGACCTAGCAAAACAGTCTTGTAGCTTAGCATCTGTGTCGTCTGACCACTTCCTTAATGAGCGAGTCACTGGTACTTCCTGCTTTAGTTTTTGCTTGTAAGCAGGAATCCAGAGGATAGAGTTGTGGTCAGATTTGCCAAATGTAGGGCGAGGGAGAGCTTTGTACGCATCTCTGTGTGTGGAGCAAAGGTGGTCTAGAGTTCCGTCAGCCAGGCCATTATCTTTACTCTCGTCTCTGTTCTGTCACGCCCTGGCCTTAGTTATCTTTGTTTTCTTTATTATTTTGGTTAGGTCAGGGTGTGACATGGGGCATTTATGTGCTTTGTCTTGTCTAGGGGTTTTATATGTTTATGGTGTGTTTCCTGGTCTAGGTGTTTATGGAAGTCTATGGTTGCCTAGATTGGTTCTCAATTTAGAGGCAGGTGTTTATCGTTGTCTCTGATTGGGAACCATATTTAGGCAGCCATGTTCTTTGTTTTTTTTTTGTGGGTGATTGTCTTCTGTCTTTGTGTCATTGCACCAGTAGAGGACTGGTTTGGTTTTCACTTTTGTTGTTTTGTATTTTGTTGTGTTCTCGTTATTCATCTATATTAAAGATGTTGAACACTAACCACGCTGCATTTTGTCCTCCTCTCCTTCAGCGGAAGAAAACCGTTACATGTTAAGATTTTTCCATGTGCTTTCATTTTCAAAATTGCAACTTGTCCAGGTAACTGGAGAGTATTCAGTAGAGCCATCACCCCTGGTCCATTCTTCACAGGAGAGCATTCAGTAGAGCCATCACCCCTGGTCCATTCTTCACAGGAGAGCATTCAGTAGAGCCATCACCTCTGGTCCATTTTTCACAGGAGAGCATTCAGTAGAGCCATCACCCCTGGTCCATTCTTCACAGGAGAGCATTCAGTAGAGCCATCACCCCTGGTCCATTCTTCACAGGAGAGCATTCAGTAGAGCCATCACCCCTGGTCCATTCTTCACAGGAGAGCATTCAGTAGAGCCATCACCTCTGGTCCATTCTTCACAGGAGAACATTCAGTAGAGCCATCACCCCTGGTCCATTCTTCACAGGAGAGCATTCAGTAGAGCCATCACCCCTGGTCCATTCTTCACAGGAGAGCATTCAGTAGAGCCATCACCCCTGGTCCATTCTTCACAGGAGAGCATTCAGTAGAGCCATCACCCCTGGTCCATTCTTCACAGGAGAGCATTCAGTAGAGCCATCACCCCTGGTCCATTCTTCACAGGAGAGCATTCAGTAGAGCCATCACCCCTGGTAAATTCTTTACAGGAGAGCATTCAGTAGAGACATCCCCCCTGGTCCATTCTTCACAGGAGAGCATTCAGTAGAGCCATCACCTCTGGTCCATTCTTCACAGGAGAGCATTCAGTAGAGCCATCACCCCTGGTCCATTCTTCACAGGAGAGCATTCAGTAGAGCCATCACCCCTGGTCCATTCTTCACAGGAGAGCATTCAGTAGAGCCATCACTCCTGGTCCATTCTTCACAGGAGAGCATTCAGTAGAGCCATCAACCCTAGTCCATTCTTCACAGGAGAGCATTCAGTAGAGCCATCACCCCTGGTCCATTCTTCACAGGAGAGCATTCAGTAGAGCCATCACCCCTGGTCCATTCTTCACAGGAGAGCATTCAGTAGAGCCATCACCTCTGGTCCTATCTTCACAGGAGAGCATTCAGTAGAGCCATCACCCCTGGTCCATTCTTCACAGGAGAGCATTCAGTAGAGCCATCACCCCTGGTCCATTCTTCACAGGAGCTCCCAGTGATGAATTCTGTGTTTTTCCTTATTTTTCCAAAATAACGTGTAATGCCAAAAGCATACCTTGAGTCTGTGTAGATATGAGCTGTTTTTCCTTCAGCCTGTTTACATGCTTCTGTCCAAAAAAAAACACAATTTGTGCCAGCTGTGCTGATGTTCCTGCAGGTAACGTGTCTGTCACTATCACACGGTCCATTGTAGTCACTGCCAAGCCTGCCTTCCCCACACCCCCCCCCCCCCTCCACAATGCTTGAACCGTCTGTGTAGAAAATAAACTCCGGGTTTTCCAACAGATGACTCTTCATAAACCCATCAGAGAGCTGATCCAAAACCAACTCACAACCAACAGTCGTGTTCACGTAATGTGGCATCTGGAGGAAGCATCAGAGGAGCTGGATTACATGACTTGCTACGTTCTATGATGCTGTTAGAAGCCTCCAAAACAGTCAACCGTGTGTTCCAACGAGCAGCTGTGACCCGTGCGGCTCGATTCATAGTCAAAAGAGTACGAACAAGCATGTGGACACTTGATGGTAAGCTGTTGGTCGAGAACAAGCATTTGGACACTTGATGGTAAGCTGTGTGTTGAGAACAAGCATGTGGACACTTGATGGTAAGCTGTTGGCCAAGAACAAGCATGTGGACACTTGATGGTAAGCTGTTGGCCAAGAACAAGCATGTGGACACTTGATGGTAAGCTGTTGGCCAAGAACAAGCATGTGGACACTTGATGGTAAGCTGTTGGCCAAGAACAAGCATGTGGACACTTGATGGTAAGCTGTTGGTCGAGAACAAGCATGTGGACACTTGATGGTAAGCTGTTGGTCGAGAACAAGCGATGCCACCATCGACACAGCAACGTAAGTAGACTGCAGAGCTCTGAGACGGGGACCTCATCCCAACGCCACATCGTCCAGTTTCTTCAAATAGCCGCCCTCAGGTTTCTCTTCTGCTGAACGAGTAATGAAACCAATGAGAACCTGCCAAATGTAGCTATGAGTCCCGGACTGAAATTCCTCCCGTGTCTCTGACCCATTAATCATTCATTCCCTGTTACAAAAAAACTATTTCCATTGATGGTAAAATTCCCTTTTGACTTCAACTCCTCTTCGTTGTGTATTTACCTTCGAATATTCTTATGTCTCTGATTATAAAGAACAGTTATAACATCTGATGTGGTGGAAGCTATGTCTCTGACTATAAAGAACAGTTATAACATCTGATGTGATGGAAGCTATGTCTCTGACTATAAAGAACACAGTTATAACATCTGATGTGATGGAAGCTATGTCTCTGACTCTAAAGAACAGTTATAACATCTGATGTGATGGAAGCTATGTCTCTGACTCTAAAGAACAGTTATACCATCTGATGTGATGGAAGCTATGTCTCTGACTATAAAGAACAGTTATAACATCTGATGTGATGGAAGCTACGTCTCTGACTATAAAGAACACAGTTATAACATCTGATGTGATGGAAGCTATGTCTCTGATTATAAAGAACAGTTATAACATCTGATGTGATGGAAGCTATGTCTCTGACTATAAAGAACACAGTTATAACATCTGATGTGGTGGAAGCTATGTCTCTGACTCTAAAGAACAGTTATAACATCTGATGTGATGGAAGCTATGTCTCTGACTATAAAGAACAGTTATAACATCTGATGTGGTGGAAGCTATGTTTCTGACTCTAAAGAACAGTTATAACATCTGATGTGATGGAAGCTATGTCTCTGATTATAAAGAACAGTTATAACATCTGATGTGATGGAAGCTATGTCTCTGACTATAAAGAACAGTTATAACATCTGATGTGGTGGAAGCTATGTCTCTGACTATAAAGAACACAGTTATAACATCTGATGTGATGGAAGCTATGTCTCTGACTCTAAAGAACACAGTTATAACATCTGATGTGGTGGAAGCTATGTCTCTGACTCTAAAGAACAGTTATAACATCTGATGTGATGGAAGCTATGTCTCTGATTATAAAGAACAGTTATAACATCTGATGTGATGGAAGCTATGTCTCTGATTATAAAGAACAGTTATAACATCTGATGTGATGGAAGCTATGTCTCTGACTATAAAGAACAGTTATAACATCTGATGTGATGGAAGCTATGTCTCTGACTATAAAGAACAGTTATAACATCTGATGTGATGGAAGCTATGTAAATGACTATAAAGAAGGAGGCAGGTAGCCTAGTGGTTAGAGGGGGAGGCAGGTAGCCTAGTGGTTAGAGGGGGAGGCAGGTAGCCTAGTGGTTAGAGGGGGAGGCAGGTAGCCTAGTGTTCCTAGACCAGTTAACCCACTGTTCCTAGACCAGTTAACCCACTGTTCCTAGACCAGTTAACCCTCTGTTACTAGAACGTCATTGTAAATAAGAATTTGTTCTTAACTGACTTGCCTCGTTAAATAAAGGTTAAATAAAGGTTAAATAAAGGTTAAAATATGTTTTTACTTTTTCCAATGAATGGACTGTTGATTTAACTCCATACTGTCATTAGAATGAATGGACTGTTGATTTAACTCCATACTGTCATTAGAATGAATGGACTGTTGATTTAACTCCATACTGTCATTATAATGAATGGACTGTTGATTTAACTCCATACTGTCATTATAATGAATGGACTGTTGATTTAACTCCATACTGTTATTTGAATGAATGGACTGTTGATTTAACTCCATACTGTCATTATAATGAATGGACTGTTGATTTAACTCCATGCTGTCATTAGAATGAATGGACTGTTGATTTAACTCCATACTGTCATTATAATGAATGGACTGTTGATTTAACTCCACCCTGTCATCATAATGAATGGACTGTTGATTTAACTCCATACTGTCATTAGAATGAATGGACTGTTGATTTAACTCCATACTGTCATTATAATGAATGGACTGTTGATTTAACTCCATACTGTCATTATAATGAATGGACTGTTGATTTAACTCCATACTGTCATTATAATGAATGGACTGTTGATTTAACTCCATACTGTCATTATAATGAATGGACTGTTGATTTAACTCCATACTGTCATTATAATGAATGGACTGTTGATTTAACTCCATACTGTCATTCGAATGAATGGACTGTTGATTTAACTCCATACTGTCATTATAATGAATGGACTGTTGATTTAACTCCATGCTGTCATTAGAATGAATGGACTGTTGATTTAACTCCATACTGTCATTATAATGAATGGACTGTTGATTTAACTCCACCCTGTCATTAGAATGAATGGACTGTTGATTTAACTCCATACTATCATTATAATGAATGGACTGTTGATTTAACTCCATGCTGTCATTATAATGAATGGACTGTTGATTTAACTCCATACTGTCATTAGAATGAATGGACTGTTGATTTAACTCCATACTGTCATTATAATGAATGGACTGTTGATTTAACTCCATGCTGTCATTAGAATGAATGGACTGTTGATTTAACTCCATACTGTCATTATAATGAATGGACTGTTGATTTAACTCCATACTGTCATTATAATGAATGGACTGTTGATTTAACTCCATACTGTCATTAGAATGAATGGACTGTTGATTTAACTCCATGCTGTCATTATAATGAATGGACTGTTGATTTAACTCCATACTGTCATTATAATGAATGGACTGTTGATTTAACTCCATGCTGTCATTAGAATGAATGGACTGTTGATTTAACTCCATACTGTCATTACTGAATGTTTTTGACTTCTCCCATGTCTTTTCTTTAAGGCCAGTTGAGGTTAACAAATATATCCCATAATGCCCTTGACAAAATAGACTCCTAATGGAGACAGACAGTTGGGGTGATTTCAGGTACATTGTGTTATCTATCTAACTCCCCTCTACATAAAAGAGAATGTTCACAGTATTTGGACTATGGCCTCTGGGATGTTTAACATGTTTACGCTACCAAACACACAGAAACACTCTTTTTGAATCAAAAGGAATGAGAAATGTACCAAATATTATTGGATTCAGTCACAGCCAATTACCATCTTCATAAACATTCAAAATTCAAAAGGAACTCACACATCTGAGGTATCTTTCTTGCAGGTGCCATGGTAACAGTTGAATACATTTAGGGAAAAAAATAAGGAAAGGCCGTGAGACTGAAGGCCGTGAGGCTGATACCTGAAGGCCGTGAGGCTGATACCTAAAGGCCATGAGGCTGATACCTAAAGGTACCTAAAGGCTGTGAGGCTGATACCTGAAGGTCATGAGGCTGATACCTAAAGGTACCTAAAGGCTGTGAGGCTGATACCTGAAGGCCGTGAGGCTGATACCTAAAGATACCTAAAGGCTGTGAGGCTGATACCTGAAGGCCGTGAGGCTGATACCTAAAGGCCGTGAGGCTGATACCTAAAGGCCTAAAGGCTGTGAGGCTGATACCTAAAGGCTGTGAGGCTGATACCTAAAGGCTGTGAGGCTGATACCTAAAGGCCGTGAGGCTGATACCTAAAGGCTGTGAGGCTGATACCTAAAGGCCGTGAGGCTGATACCTAAAGGACATGAGGCCGATACCTAAAAGCTGTGAGGCTGATACCTAAAGGACATGAGGCTGATACCTAAAGGCTGTGAGGCTGATACCTAAAGGCTGTGAGGCTGATACCTAAAGGCTGTGAGGCTGATACCTAAAAGCTGTGAGGCTGATACCTAAAGGACATGAGACTGATACCTAAAGGCCGTGAGACTGATACGTAAAGGCCGTGAGGCTGATACCTAAAGGCTGTGAGGCTGATACCTAAAAGCCGTGAGGCTGATACCTAAAGATACCTAAAGGCCTTGAGGCTGATACCTAAAGACCGTGAGGCTGATACCTAAAAGCCGTGAGGCTGATTCCTGAAGATACCTAAAGGCCGTGAGGCTGATACCTAAAGGCCGTGAGGCTGATACCTAAAGGCCGTGAGGCTGATACCTGAAGATACCTATCGTGAGGCTGATACCTAAAAGCCGTGAGGCTGATTCCTGAAGATACCTAAAGGCCGTGAGGCTGATACCTGAAGGCCGTGAGGCTGATACCTAAAGGCCGTGAGGCTGATACCTGAAGATACCTATCGTGAGACTGATACCTAAAGTCTGTGAGGCTGATACCTAAAGGACGTGAGGCTGATACCTAAAAGCTGTGAGGCTGATACCTAAAGGACATGAGGCTGATACCTAAAAGCTGTGAGGCTGATACCTGAAGATACCTAAAGGCCGTGAGGCCGGTACCTAAAGGACATGAGGCCGATACCTAAAGGACATGAGGCCGATACCTAAAGGACATGAGGCCGATACCTAAAGGACATGAGGCCGATACCTAAAGGACATGAGGCCGATACCTAAAGGACATGAGGCCGATACCTAAAGGACATGAGGCCGATACCTAAAACCCATGAGGCCGATACCTAAAGGACGTGAGGCCGATACCTAAAGTCTGTGAGGCCGATACCTAAAGGACATGAGGCCGATACCTAAAGGACATGAGGCCGATACCTAAAGGACATGAGGCCGATACCTAAAGTCTGTGAGGCCGATACCTAAAGGACATGAGGCTGATACCTAAAGTCTGTGAGGCTGATACCTAAAGGACATGAGGCCGATACCTAAAGGACATGAGGCTGATACCTAAAGTCTGTGAGACCGATACCTAAAGGACGTGAGGCCGATACCTAAAGGACGTGAGGCCGATACCTAAAGTCTGTGAGGCTGATACCTAAAAGACATGAGGCCGATACCTAAAGTCTGTGAGGCTGATACCTAAAAGACATGAGGCCGATACCTAAAGGACATGAGGCTGATACCTAAAGGACGTGAGGCTGATACCTAAAGGCCATGAGGCTGATACCTAAAAGACATGAGGCCGATACCTAAAGGACATGAGGCCGATACCTAAAGTCTGTGAGGCTGATACCTAAAGTCTGTGAGGCTGATACCTAAAGGCTGTGAGGCTGATACCTAAAGGCCGTGAGGCCGATACCTAAAGTCTGTGAGGCCGATACCTAAAGTCTGTGAGGCTGATACCTAAAGGACATGAGGATAATACCTAAAGGACGTGAGGCCGATACCTAAAGTCTGTGAGTCAGATACCTAAAGTCTGTGAGGCTGATACCTAAAGGCTGTGAGGCTGATACCTAAAGGCCGTGAGGCCAATACCTAAAGGACATGAGGCTGATACCTAAAGGACGTGAGGCCGATACCTAAAGTCTGTGAGGCTGATACCTAAAGTCTGTGAGGCCGATACCTAAAGGACATGAGGCGATACCTAAAGGACATGAGGCTGATACCTAAAGGACGTGAGGCCGATACCTAAAGTCTGTGAGTCCGATACCTAAAGTCTGTGAGGCCGATACCTAAAGTCTGTGAGGCTGATACCTAAAGGCCGTGAGGCCGATACCTAAAGGCTGTGAGGCCGATACCTAAAGTCTGTGAGGCCGATACCTAAAGGCTGTGAGGCTGATACCTAAAGGACATGAGGCCGATACCTAAAGGACATGAGGCCGATACCTAAAGGACATGAGGCCGATACCTAAAGGACATGAGGCCGATACCTAAAGGACATGAGGCTGATACCTAAAGGACATGAGGCCGATACCTAAAGTCTGTGAGGCCGATACCTAAAGGACGTGAGGCCGATACCTAAAGTCTGTGAGGCCGATACCTAAAGTCTGTGAGGCTGATACCTAAAGGACATGAGTCCGATACCTAAAGGACATGAGGCCGATACCTAAAGGACGTGAGGCCGATACCTAAAGTCTGTGAGGTCGATACCTAAAGGACATGAGGCTGATACCTAAAGGACATGAGGCCGATACCTAAAGTCTGTGAGGCCGATACCTAAAGGACGTGAGTCCGATACCTAAAGTCTGTGAGGCGAATACCTAAAGGCCGTGAGGCCGATACCTAAAGTCTGTGATGCTGATACCTAAAGGACGTGAGTCCGATACCTAAAGTCTGTGAGGCCGATACCTAAAGGCCGTGAGGCTGATACCTAAAGTCTGTGAGGCCGATACCTAAAGGACATGAGGCGATACCTAAAGGACATGAGGCTGATACCTAAAGGACGTGAGGCCGATACCTAAAGTCTGTGAGTCCGATACCTAAAGTCTGTGAGGCCGATACCTAAAGTCTGTGAGGCTGATACCTAAAGGCCGTGAGGCCGATACCTAAAGGCTGTGAGGCCGATACCTAAAGTCTGTGAGGCCGATACCTAAAGGCTGTGAGGCTGATACCTAAAGTCTGTGAGGCCGATACCTAAAGTCTGTGAGGCTGATACCTAAAGGACATGAGGCCGATACCTAAAGGACATGAGGCCGATACCTAAAGGACATGAGGCCGATACCTAAAGGACATGAGGCTGATACCTAAAGGACATGAGGCCGACACCTAAAGTCTGTGAGGCCGATACCTAAAGGACGTGAGGCCGATACCTAAAGTCTGTGAGGCCGATACCTAAAGTCTGTGAGGCTGATACCTAAAGGACATGAGGCCGATACCTAAAGGACATGAGGCCGATACCTAAAGGACGTGAGGCCGATACCTAAAGTCTGTGAGGCCGATACCTAAAGGACATGAGGCTGATACCTAAAGGACATGAGCCCGATACCTAAAGGACGTGAGGCCGATACCTAAAGTCTGTGAGGCCGATACCTAAAGGACGTGAGTCCGATACCTAAAGTCTGTGAGGCCGATACCTAAAGGCCGTGAGGCTGATACCTAAAGTCTGTGAGGCTGATACCTAAAGTCTGTGAGGCCGATACCTAAAGGACGTGAGTCCGATACCTAAAGTCTGTGAGGCCGATACCTAAAGGCCGTGAGGCTGATACCTAAAGTCTGTGAGGCTGATACCTAAAGTCTGTGAGGCCGATACCTAAAGGACGTGAGGCCGATACCTAAAGGACGTGAGTCCGATACCTAAAGTCTGTGAGGCCGATACCTAAAGGCCGTGAGGCCGATACCTAAAGTCTGTGATGCTGATACCTAAAGGACGTGAGTCCGATACCTAAAGTCTGTGAGGCCGATACCTAAAGGCCTTGAGGCTGATACCTAAAGTCTGTGAGGCCGATACCTAAAGGACATGAGGCTGATACCTAAAGTCTGTGAGGCTGATACCTAAAGTCTGTGAGGCCGATACCTAAAGGACATGAGGCTGATACCTAAAGTCTGTGAGGCCGATACCTAAAGGACATGAGGCTGATACCTAAAGTCTGTGAGGCCGATACCTAAAGGCCGTGAGGCTGATACCTAAAGTCTGTGAGGCTGATACCTAAAGTCTGTGAGGCCGATACCTAAAGGCCTTGAGGCCGATACCTAAAGGACATGAGGCTGATACCTAAAGGACATGAGGCTGATACCTAAAGGACATGAGGCTGATACCTAAAGGACATGAGGCTGATACCTAAAGTCTGTGAGGCCGATACCTAAAGGACGTGAGTCCGATACCTAAAGTCTGTGAGGCTGATACCTAAAGGACATGAGGCCGATACCTAAAGGACATGAGGCCGATACCTAAAGGACATGAGGCCGATACCTAAAGGACATGAGGCTGATACCTAAAGGACATGAGGCCGATACCTAAAGTCTGTGAGGCCGATACCTAAAGGACGTGAGGCCGATACCTAAAGTCTGTGAGGCCGATACCTAAAGTCTGTGAGGCTGATACCTAAAGGACATGAGGCCGATACCTAAAGGACATGAGGCCGATACCTAAAGGACGTGAGGCCGATACCTAAAGTCTGTGAGGCCGATACCTAAAGGACATGAGGCTGATACCTAAAGGACATGAGGCCGATACCTAAAGGACGTGAGGCCGATACCTAAAGTCTGTGAGGCCGATACCTAAAGGACGTGAGTCCGATACCTAAAGTCTGTGAGGCCGATACCTAAAGGCCGTGAGGCTGATACCTAAAGTCTGTGAGGCTGATACCTAAAGTCTGTGAGGCCGATACCTAAAGGACGTGAGTCCGATACCTAAAGTCTGTGAGGCCGATACCTAAAGGCCGTGAGGCTGATACCTAAAGTCTGTGAGGCTGATACCTAAAGTCTGTGAGGCCGATACCTAAAGGACGTGAGGCCGATACCTAAAGGACGTGAGTCCGATACCTAAAGTCTGTGAGGCCGATACCTAAAGGCCGTGAGGCCGATACCTAAAGTCTGTGATGCTGATACCTAAAGGACGTGAGTCCGATACCTAAAGTCTGTGAGGCCGATACCTAAAGGCCTTGAGGCTGATACCTAAAGTCTGTGAGGCCGATACCTAAAGGACATGAGGCTGATACCTAAAGTCTGTGAGGCTGATACCTAAAGTCTGTGAGGCCGATACCTAAAGGACATGAGGCTGATACCTAAAGTCTGTGAGGCCGATACCTAAAGGACATGAGGCTGATACCTAAAGTCTGTGAGGCCGATACCTAAAGGCCGTGAGGCTGATACCTAAAGTCTGTGAGGCTGATACCTAAAGTCTGTGAGGCCGATACCTAAAGGCCTTGAGGCCGATACCTAAAGGACATGAGGCTGATACCTAAAGGACATGAGGCTGATACCTAAAGGACATGAGGCTGATACCTAAAGGACATGAGGCTGATACCTAAAGTCTGTGAGGCCGATACCTAAAGGACGTGAGTCCGATACCTAAAGTCTGTGAGGCTGATACCTAAAGGACATGAGGCCGATACCTAAAGGACATGAGGCCGATACCTAAAGGACATGAGGCCGATACCTAAAGGACATGAGGCTGATACCTAAAGGACATGAGGCCGATACCTAAAGTCTGTGAGGCCGATACCTAAAGGACGTGAGGCCGATACCTAAAGTCTGTGAGGCCGATACCTAAAGTCTGTGAGGCTGAAACCTAAAGGACATGAGTCCGATACCTAAAGGACATGAGGCCGATACCTAAAGGACGTGAGGCCGATACCTAAAGTCTGTGAGGTCGATACCTAAAGGACATGAGGCTGATACCTAAAGGACATGAGGCCGATACCTAAAGTCTGTGAGGCCGATACCTAAAGGACGTGAGTCCGATACCTAAAGTCTGTGAGGCCGATACCTAAAGGACATGAGGCTGATACCTAAAGGACATGAGGCCGATACCTAAAGTCTGTGAGGCCGATACCTAAAGGACGTGAGGCCGATACCTAAAGTCTGTGAGGCCGATACCTAAAGGACATGAGGCTGATACCTAAAGTCTGTGAGGCCGATACCTAAAGGACGTGAGTCCGATACCTAAAGTCTGTGAGGCTGATACCTAAAGGACATGAGGCCGATACCTAAAGGACATGAGGCCGATACCTAAAGGACATGAGGCCGATACCTAAAGGACATGAGGCTGATACCTAAAGGACATGAGGCCGATACCTAAAGTCTGTGAGGCCGATACCTAAAGGACGTGAGGCCGATACCTAAAGTCTGTGAGGCCGATACCTAAAGTCTGTGAGGCTGATACCTAAAGGACATGAGGCCGATACCTAAAGGACATGAGGCCGATACCTAAAGGACGTGAGGCCGATACCTAAAGTCTGTGAGGCCGATACCTAAAGGACATGAGGCTGATACCTAAAGGACATGAGGCCGATACCTAAAGGACGTGAGGCCGATACCTAAAGTCTGTGAGGCCGATACCTAAAGGACGTGAGTCCGATACCTAAAGTCTGTGAGGCCGATACCTAAAGGCCGTGAGGCTGATACCTAAAGTCTGTGAGGCTGATACCTAAAGTCTGTGAGGCCGATACCTAAAGGACGTGAGTCCGATACCTAAAGTCTGTGAGGCCGATACCTAAAGGCCGTGAGGCTGATACCTAAAGTCTGTGAGGCTGATACCTAAAGTCTGTGAGGCCGATACCTAAAGGACGTGAGGCCGATACCTAAAGGACGTGAGTCCGATACCTAAAGTCTGTGAGGCCGATACCTAAAGGCCGTGAGGCCGATACCTAAAGTCTGTGATGCTGATACCTAAAGGACGTGAGTCCGATACCTAAAGTCTGTGAGGCCGATACCTAAAGGCCTTGAGGCTGATACCTAAAGTCTGTGAGGCCGATACCTAAAGGACATGAGGCTGATACCTAAAGTCTGTGAGGCTGATACCTAAAGTCTGTGAGGCCGATACCTAAAGGACATGAGGCTGATACCTAAAGTCTGTGAGGCCGATACCTAAAGGACATGAGGCTGATACCTAAAGTCTGTGAGGCCGATACCTAAAGGCCGTGAGGCTGATACCTAAAGTCTGTGAGGCTGATACCTAAAGTCTGTGAGGCCGATACCTAAAGGCCTTGAGGCCGATACCTAAAGGACATGAGGCTGATACCTAAAGGACATGAGGCTGATACCTAAAGGACATGAGGCTGATACCTAAAGGACATGAGGCTGATACCTAAAGTCTGTGAGGCCGATACCTAAAGGACGTGAGTCCGATACCTAAAGTCTGTGAGGCTGATACCTAAAGGACATGAGGCCGATACCTAAAGGACATGAGGCCGATACCTAAAGGACATGAGGCCGATACCTAAAGGACATGAGGCTGATACCTAAAGGACATGAGGCCGATACCTAAAGTCTGTGAGGCCGATACCTAAAGGACGTGAGGCCGATACCTAAAGTCTGTGAGGCCGATACCTAAAGTCTGTGAGGCTGAAACCTAAAGGACATGAGTCCGATACCTAAAGGACATGAGGCCGATACCTAAAGGACGTGAGGCCGATACCTAAAGTCTGTGAGGTCGATACCTAAAGGACATGAGGCTGATACCTAAAGGACATGAGGCCGATACCTAAAGTCTGTGAGGCCGATACCTAAAGGACGTGAGTCCGATACCTAAAGTCTGTGAGGCCGATACCTAAAGGACATGAGGCTGATACCTAAAGGACATGAGGCCGATACCTAAAGTCTGTGAGGCCGATACCTAAAGGACGTGAGGCCGATACCTAAAGTCTGTGAGGCCGATACCTAAAGTCTGTGAGGCTGATACCTAAAGGACATGAGTCCGATACCTAAAGGACATGAGGCCGATACCTAAAGGACGTGAGGCCGATACCTAAAGTCTGTGAGGTCGATACCTAAAGGACATGAGGCTGATACCTAAAGGACATGAGGCCGATACCTAAAGTCTGTGAGGCCGATACCTAAAGGACGTGAGTCCGATACCTAAAGTCTGTGAGGCCGATACCTAAAGGCCGTGAGGCCGATACCTAAAGTCTGTGATGCTGATACCTAAAGGACGTGAGTCCGATACCTAAAGTCTGTGAGGCCGATACCTAAAGGCCGTGAGGCTGATACCTAAAGTCTGTGAGGCCGATACCTAAAGGACATGAGGCGATACCTAAAGGACATGAGGCTGATACCTAAAGGACGTGAGGCCGATACCTAAAGTCTGTGAGGCCGATACCTAAAGGCCGTGAGGCCGATACCTAAAGTCTGTGATGCTGATACCTAAAGGACGTGAGTCCGATACCTAAAGTCTGTGAGGCCGATACCTAAAGGCCGTGAGGCTGATACCTAAAGTCTGTGAGGCCGATACCTAAAGGACATGAGGCGATACCTAAAGGACATGAGGCTGATACCTAAAGGACGTGAGGCCGATACCTAAAGTCTGTGAGTCCGATACCTAAAGTCTGTGAGGCCGATACCTAAAGTCTGTGAGGCTGATACCTAAAGGCCGTGAGGCCGATACCTAAAGGCTGTGAGGCCGATACCTAAAGTCTGTGAGGCCGATACCTAAAGGCTGTGAGGCTGATACCTAAAGTCTGTGAGGCCGATACCTAAAGTCTGTGAGGCTGATACCTAAAGGACATGAGGCCGATACCTAAAGGACATGAGGCCGATACCTAAAGGACATGAGGCCGATACCTAAAGGACATGAGGCCGATACCTAAAGGACATGAGGCCGACACCTAAAGTCTGTGAGGCCGATACCTAAAGGACGTGAGGCCGATACCTAAAGTCTGTGAGGCCGATACCTAAAGTCTGTGAGGCTGATACCTAAAGGACATGAGGCCGATACCTAAAGGACATGAGGCCGATACCTAAAGGACGTGAGGCCGATACCTAAAGTCTGTGAGGCCGATACCTAAAGGACATGAGGCTGATACCTAAAGGACATGAGGCCGATACCTAAAGGACGTGAGGCCGATACCTAAAGTCTGTGAGGCCGATACCTAAAGGACGTGAGTCCGATACCTAAAGTCTGTGAGGCCGATACCTAAAGGCCGTGAGGCTGATACCTAAAGTCTGTGAGGCTGATACCTAAAGTCTGTGAGGCCGATACCTAAAGGACGTGAGTCCGATACCTAAAGTCTGTGAGGCCGATACCTAAAGGCCGTGAGGCTGATACCTAAAGTCTGTGAGGCTGATACCTAAAGTCTGTGAGGCCGATACCTAAAGGACGTGAGGCCGATACCTAAAGGACGTGAGTCCGATACCTAAAGTCTGTGAGGCCGATACCTAAAGGCCGTGAGGCCGATACCTAAAGTCTGTGATGCTGATACCTAAAGGACGTGAGTCCGATACCTAAAGTCAGTGAGGCCGATACCTAAAGGCCTTGAGGCTGATACCTAAAGTCTGTGAGGCCGATACCTAAAGGACATGAGGCTGATACCTAAAGTCTGTGAGGCCGATACCTAAAGGACATGAGGCTGATACCTAAAGTCTGTGAGGCCGATACCTAAAGGCCGTGAGGCTGATACCTAAAGTCTGTGAGGCTGATACCTAAAGTCTGTGAGGCCGATACCTAAAGGCCTTGAGGCCGATACCTAAAGGACATGAGGCTGATACCTAAAGTCTGTGAGGCCGATACCTAAAGGACATGAGGCTGATACCTAAAGTCTGTGAGGCCGATACCTAAAGGCCGTGAGGCTGATACCTAAAGTCTGTGAGGCTGATACCTAAAGTCTGTGAGGCCGATACCTAAAGGCCTTGAGGCCGATACCTAAAGGACATGAGGCTGATACCTAAAGGACATGAGGCTGATACCTAAAGGACATGAGGCTGATACCTAAAGGACATGAGGCTGATACCTAAAGTCTGTGAGGCCGATACCTAAAGGACGTGAGTCCGATACCTAAAGTCTGTGAGGCTGATACCTAAAGGACATGAGGCCGATACCTAAAGGACATGAGACCGATACCTAAAGGACATGAGGCCGATACCTAAAGGACATGAGGCCGATACCTAAAGGACATGAGGCTGATACCTAAAGGACATGAGGCCGATACCTAAAGTCTGTGAGGCCGATACCTAAAGGACGTGAGGCCGATACCTAAAGTCTGTGAGGCCGATACCTAAAGTCTGTGAGGCTGATACCTAAAGGACATGAGTCCGATACCTAAAGGACATGAGGCCGATACCTAAAGGACGTGAGGCCGATACCTAAAGTCTGTGAGGTCGATACCTAAAGGACATGAGGCTGATACCTAAAGGACATGAGGCCGATACCTAAAGTCTGTGAGGCCGATACCTAAAGGACGTGAGTCCGATACCTAAAGTCTGTGAGGCCGATACCTAAAGGCCGTGAGGCCGATACCTAAAGTCTGTGATGCTGATACCTAAAGGACGTGAGTCCGATACCTAAAGTCTGTGAGGCCGATACCTAAAGGCCGTGAGGCTGATACCTAAAGTCTGTGAGGCCGATACCTAAAGGACATGAGGCGATACCTAAAGGACATGAGGCTGATACCTAAAGGCCGTGAGGCCGATACCTAAAGTCTGTGAGTCCGATACCTAAAGTCTGTGAGGCCGATACCTAAAGTCTGTGAGGCTGATACCTAAAGGCCGTGAGGCCGATACCTAAAGGCTGTGAGGCCGATACCTAAAGTCTGTGAGGCCGATACCTAAAGGCTGTGAGGCTGATACCTAAAGTCTGTGAGGCCGATACCTAAAGTCTGTGAGGCTGATACCTAAAGGACATGAGGCCGATACCTAAAGGACATGAGGCCGATACCTAAAGGACATGAGGCCGATACCTAAAGGACATGAGGCCGATACCTAAAGGACATGAGGCCGATACCTAAAGGACATGAGGCTGATACCTAAAGGACATGAGGCCGACACCTAAAGTCTGTGAGGCCGATACCTAAAGGACGTGAGGCCGATACCTAAAGTCTGTGAGGCCGATACCTAAAGTCTGTGAGGCTGATACCTAAAGGACATGAGGCCGATACCTAAAGGACATGAGGCCGATACCTAAAGTCTGTGAGGCCGATACCTAAAGTCTGTGAGGCCGATACCTAAAGGACATGAGGCTGATACCTAAAGGACATGAGGCCGATACCTAAAGGACGTGAGGCCGATACCTAAAGTCTGTGAGGCCGATACCTAAAGGACGTGAGTCCGATACCTAAAGTCTGTGAGGCCGATACCTAAAGGCCGTGAGGCTGATACCTAAAGTCTGTGAGGCTGATACCTAAAGTATGTGAGGCCGATACCTAAAGGACGTGAGTCCGATACCTAAAGTCTGTGAGGCCGATACCTAAAGGCCGTGAGGCTGATACCTAAAGTCTGTGAGGCTGATACCTAAAGTCTGTGAGGCCGATACCTAAAGGACGTGAGGCCGATACCTAAAGGACGTGAGTCCGATACCTAAAGTCTGTGAGGCCGATACCTAAAGGCCGTGAGGCCGATACCTAAAGTCTGTGATGCTGATACCTAAAGGACGTGAGTCCGATACCTAAAGTCTGTGAGGCCGATACCTAAAGGCCTTGAGGCTGATACCTAAAGTCTGTGAGGCCGATACCTAAAGGACATGAGGCTGATACCTAAAGTCTGTGAGGCTGATACCTAAAGTCTGTGAGGCCGATACCTAAAGGACATGAGGCTGATACCTAAAGTCTGTGAGGCCGATACCTAAAGGACATGAGGCTGATACCTAAAGTCTGTGAGGCCGATACCTAAAGGCCGTGAGGCTGATACCTAAAGTCTGTGAGGCTGATACCTAAAGTCTGTGAGGCCGATACCTAAAGGCCTTGAGGCCGATACCTAAAGGACATGAGGCTGATACCTAAAGGACATGAGGCTGATACCTAAAGGACATGAGGCTGATACCTAAAGGACATGAGGCTGATACCTAAAGTCTGTGAGGCCGATACCTAAAGGACGTGAGTCCGATACCTAAAGTCTGTGAGGCTGATACCTAAAGGACATGAGGCCGATACCTAAAGTCTGTGAGGCTGATACCTAAAGGACATGAGGCCGATACCTAAAGTCTGTGAGGCCGATACCTAAAGTCTGTGAGGCTGATACCTAAAGGACATGATGCTGATACCTAAAGGCTGTGAGGCTGATACCTAAAGGACATGAGGCCGATACCTAAAGTCTGTGAGGCCGATACCTAAAGTCTGTGAGGCTGATACCTAAAGGACATGAGGCTGATACCTAAAGGACGTGAGGCCGATACCTAAAGTCTGTGAGTCCGATACCTAAAGTCTGTGAGGCTGATACCTAAAGGCTGTGAGGCTGATACCTAAAGGCCGTGAGGCCGATACCTAAAGGACATGAGGCTGATACCTAAAGGACGTGAGTCTGATACCTAAAGTCTGTGAGGCCGATACCTAAAGGACATGAGGCCGATACCTAAAGGACATGAGGCTGATACCTAAAGGATATGAGGCCGATACCTAAAGTCTGTGAGTCCGATACCTAAAGTCTGTGAGGCCGATACCTAAAGTCTGTGAGGCTGATACCTAAAGGCTGTGAGGCCGATACCTAAAGTCTGTGAGGCCGATACCTAAAGGCTGTGAGGCTGATACCTAAAGGACATGAGGCTGATACCTAAAGGACGTGAGGCTGATACCTAAAGGACATGAGGCTGATACCTAAAAGACATGAGGCCGATACCTAAAGGACATGAGGCTGATACCTAAAAGACATGAGGCTGATACCTAAAGGACATGAGGCTGATACCTAAAGGACATGAGGCTGATACCTAAAGGACGTGAGGCCGATACCTAAAGTCTGTGAGTCCGATACCTAAAGTCTGTGAGGCTGATACCTAAAGGCCGTGAGGCCGATACCTAAAGGACATGAGGCTGATACCTAAAGGACGTGAGGCCGATACCTAAAGTCTGTGAGGCTGATACCTAAAGTCTGTGAGGCCGATACCTAAAGGACATGAGGCCGATACCTAAAGGACATGAGGCTGATACCTAAAGGACATGAGGCCGATACCTAAAGTCTGTGAGTCCGATACCTAAAGTCTGTGAGGCCGATACCTAAAGTCTGTGAGGCCGATACCTAAAGTCTGTGAGGCTGATACCTAAAGGCCGTGAGGCCGATACCTAAAGTATGTGAGTCCGATACCTAAAGTCTGTGAGGCCGATACCTAAAGTCTGTGAGGCCGATACCTAAAGGCTGTGAGGCTGATACCTAAAGGACATGAGGCTGATACCTAAAGGACGTGAGGCCGATACCTAAAGGACGTGAGGCTGATACCTAAAGGACATGAGGCTGATACCTAAAAGACATGAGGCCGATACCTAAAGGACATGAGGCTGATACCTAAAAGACATGAGGCCGATACCTAAAGGACATGAGGCTGATACCTAAAGGACATGAGGCCGATACCTAAAGGACATGAGGCCGATACCTAAAGGACATGAGGCCGATAGCTAAAGGACATGAGGCCGATACCTAAAGGACGTGAGGCCGATACCTAAAGTCTGTGAGGCCGATACCTAAAGTCTGTGAGGCCGATACGTAAAGGACATGAGGCTGATACCTAAAGGACGTGAGTCCGATACCTAAAGTCTGTGAGTCCGATACCTAAAGGACATGAGTCTGATACCTAAAGGACATGAGGCCGATACCTAAAGGACATGAGGCTGATACCTAAAGGACGTGAGTCCGATACCTAAAGTCTGTGAGGCCGATACCTAAAGGACGTAAGGCTGATACCTAAAGGACATGAGGCCGATACCTAAAGGACATGAGGCTGATACCTAAAGGACATGAGGCCGATACCTAAAGGACATGAGGCTGATACCTAAAAGACATGAGGCCGATACCTAAAGGCCGTGAGGCCGATACCTAAAGGACATGAGGCCGATACCTAAAGGACGTGAGGCCGATACCTAAAGGACATGAGGCCGATACCTAAAGGACATGAGGCCGATACCTAAAGGACATGAGGCTGATACCTAAAAGACATGAGGCCGATACCTAAAGGCCGTGAGGCCGATACCTAAAGGACATGAGGCTGATACCTAAAGGACATGAGGCCGATACCTAAAGGACATGAGGCCGATACCTAAAGGACATGAGGCTGATACCTAAAAGACATGAGGCCGATACCTAAAGGACATGAGGCCGATACCTAAAGGACGTGAGGCTGATACCTAAAGGCTGTGAGGCTGATACCTAAAGTCTGTGAGGCTGATACCTAAAGGACATGAGGCTGATACCTAAAGGACATGAGGCTGATACCTAAAGGACATGAGTCCGATACCTAAAGGCCGTGAGGCCGATACCCAAAGTCTGTGAGGCCGATACCTAAAGGCCGTGATATATATATCATAACGAAGTAGCCAACCCAAAACCGCTCTAGCAAGGAGCAGAAGAGGTGAGTCATTTAGTTTGATTTTAAGATTATACTGCCACCTCAGGACAGATGGCATTGCATTACGAAAGGTAATTTGGATCTTAAACTCCAGTCATCAGAGTTCTGTTGTTGTCTCTCCAGTCATCAGGGTTCTGTTGTTGTCTCTCCAGTCATCAGGGTTCTGTTGTTATCTCTCCAGTCATCAGGGTTCTGTTGTTGTCTGTCCAGTCATCAGGGTTCTGTTGTTGTCTCTCCAGTCATCAGGGTTCTGTTGTTGTCTCTCCAGTCATCAGGGTTCTGTTGTTGTCTCTCCAGTCATCAGAGTTCTGTTGTTGTCTCTCCAGTCATCAGGGTTCTGTTGTTGTCTCTCCAGTCATCAGGGTTCTGTCAGTGATAGAAGAGGTGTTAATGATTTTTCTGAAATGGCTCACCCCAGTTCACCCCGAGCCCACCGTGGCTCTCTCTCTCATGCACACACACACACACACACACACACACACACACACACACACACACACACACACACACACACAATGTGACACGTTGTCCCGCTGGTGTAATGACATTCCAAAGAGGCTGAAAGGAGAGAGAGAGGGGGAGAAAGAATAGAAATAAGGACAGAGGAGGAGAGGACAGAGGAGGAGATGACAGAGGAGGAGAGGAGTGAGGAGGAGAGGACAGAAGAGGAGAGGACAGAGGAGGAGATGACAGAGGAGGAGAGGAATGAGGAGGAGAGAGGAGAGAAATAAGGACAGAGGAGGAGAGGACAGAGGAGGAGAGAGAAGAGAAATAAGGACAGAGGAGGAGAGGACAGAGGAGGAGAGGACAGAGGAGGAGAGAGAAGAGAAATAAGGACAAAGGAGGAGAGGACAGAGAAGGAGAGGACAGAGGAAGAGAGAGAAGAGAAATAAGGACAGAGGAGGAGAGGACAGAGGAGGAGATGACAGAGGAGGAGAGGAGTGAGGAGGAGAGGACAGAAGAGGAGAGGACAGAGGAGGAGATGACAGAGGAGGAGAGGAATGAGGAGGAGAGAGGAGAGAAATAAGGACAGAGGAGGAGAGGACAGAGGAGGAGAGAGAAGAGAAATAAGGACAGAGGAGGAGAGGACAGAGGAGGAGAGGACAGAGGAGGAGAGATAAGAGAAATAAGGACAAAGGAGGAGAGGACAGAGAAGGAGAGGACAGAGGAAGAGAGAGAAGAGAAATAAGGACAGAGGAGGAGAGAGAAGAGAAATAAGGACAGAGGAGGAGAGGACAGAGGAGGAGAGGACAGAGGAGGAGAGGACAGAGGAGGAGAGAGAAGAGAAATAAGGACAGAGGAGGAGAGAGAAGAGGAGGAAGAGGAAAGAAGTGGACCAAGACCATCCATCCCTGCCTCTCTCCCAGCCAGGTAGGTCCACTTCTTTCTCCACTCTCTCCCACTTGCTCTCCCTCCCAGACTTCCTCTCTATCTCTCACTCCTCTCCTCCTCTGGGGGCTGGGAGAGAGGTAGGGAGAGAGGTAGGGATGGCGGGGCTGGGAGAAAGAAGGGAGAGAGGTAGGGATGGAGGGGCTGGGAGAGAGGAGGGAGAGAGGTAGGGATGGAGGGGCTGGGAGAGAGGTAGGGATGGAAGGGCTGGGAGAGAGGAGGGAGAGAGGTAGGGATGGAGGGGCTGGGAGAGAGGATGGAGAGAGGTAGGGATGGAGGGGCTGGGAGAGAGGAGGGAGAGAGGTAGGGATGGAGGGGCTGGGAGAGAGGAGGGAGAGAGGTAGGGATGGAGGGGCTGGGAGAAAGAAGGGAGAGAGGTAGGGATGGAGGGGCTGGGAGAGAGGAGGGAGAGAGGTAGGGATGGAGGGGCTGGGAGAGAGGTAGGGATGGAAGGGCTGGGAGAGAGGAGGGAGAGAGGTAGGGATGGAGGGGCTGGGAGAGAGGATGGAGAGAGGTAGGAATGGAGGGGCTGGGAGAGAGGAGGGAGAGAGGTAGGGATGGAGGGGCTGGGAGAGAGGAGGGAGAGAGGTAGGGATGGAGGGGCTGGGAGAGAGGAGGGAGAGAGGTAGGGATGGAGGGGCTGGGAGAGAGGAGGGAGTGAGGTAGGGATGGAGGGGCTGGGAAAGAGGAGGGAGAGAGGAAGGGATGGAGGGGCTGGGAGAGAGGTAGGGATGGAGGGGCTGGGAGAGAGGAGGGAGAGAGGTAGGGATGGAGGAAGCTGGGAGAGAGGAGGGGCTGGGAGAGAGGAGGGAGAGAGGTAGGGATGGAGGGGCTGGGAGCGAGGAGGGATTGAGGTAGGGAAGGAGGGGCTGGGAGAGAGGAGGGGCTGGGAGAGAGGAGGGAGAGAGGTAGGGATGGAGGGGCTGGGAGGGAGGAGGGAGAGAGGTAGGGATGGAGGGGCTGGGAGAGAGGAGGGGCTGGGAGAGAGGTAGGGATGGAGGGGCTGGGAGAGAGGAGGGAGTGAGGTAGGGATGGAGGGGCTGGGTGGAGGGGCTTGGAGGGAGGAGGGAGAGAGGTAGGGATGGAGGGGCTGGGAGATAGGAGGGAGAGAGGTAGGGATGGAGGGAGAGAAGATGGATGGAGGGCCTGGGAAAGAGGAGGGAGAGAGGTAGAGATGGAGGAGCTAGGAGAGAGGAGGGAGAGAGTTAGGGATGGAGGGCCTGGGAAAGAGGAGGGAGAGAGGTAGAGATGGAGGATCTAGGAGAGAGGAGGGAGAGAGGTAGGGATGGAGGGGCCGGGAGAGAGGAGGGAGAGAGGTAGGGGAAAGGAGAGAGGAGGGAGAGAGGTAGGGATAGAGGGGCTGGGAGAGAGGTAGTGATGGAGGGGCTGGGAGAGAGAGAGAGAGAGAGAGAGAGAAGGGTGTTTAATTGAGGAGGAGTAGAGTGCAGTGCCACTTGGTCCACTCAGACACATGATTCACAATGTCTATATACACACACAAGGTGTAGACGCCAGGCTGGAGTGTCACACAGTATCACACACAGTATCACACACACGCTGGCATGGGGAGTCTTTCACTGTGCAGTCTGTTGTGGAAACAGGGCTCCATGCCTCTCTGATCACCGTCGGAGGGCTGAGTCCCAAATGGTAGACTATTAACATGGAATAGGGTCTAAAGTAGTGCACTATATAGGGAATAGGGTCTAAAGTAGTGCACTATATAGGTAATAGCGTGCCGTTTGAGACACATGCAGAAACTAGGCAGCATATGAATCAGATAATAGAGTGAGTCAGCCATGACGAGGCACGAGAGAGGAGAGAGGATGGAGGGAGAGAGGTAGGGATGGAGGGAGAGAGGTAGGGATGGAGGGAGAGAGGTAGGGATGGAGGGGCATGGAGAGAGGAGGGAGAGAGGTAGGGATGGAGGGGCTTAGAGAGAGGTAGGGATGGAGGGAGAGAGGTAGGGATGGAGGGAGAGAGGTAGGGATGGAGGGAGAGAGGTAGGGATGGAGGGGCATGGAAAGAGGAGGGAGAGAGGTAGGGATGGAGGGGCTTAGAGAGAGGTAGGGATGGAGGGAGAGAGGTAGGGATGGAGGGGCTTAGAGAGAGGTAGGGATGGAGGGGCATGGAGAGAGGAGGGAGAGAGGTAGGGATGGAGGGGGAGAGGTAGGGATGGAGGGAGAGAGGTAGGGATGGAGGGGCATGGAGAGAGGAGGGAGAGAGGTAGGGATGGAGGGGCTTAGAGAGAGGTAGGGATGGAGGGAGAGAGGTAGGGATGGAGGGAGAGAGGTAGGGATGAGGGAGAGAGGTAGGGATGGAGGGAGAGAGGTAGGGATGGAGGGAGAGAGGTAGGGATGGAGGGAGAGAGGTAGGGATGGAGGGAGAGAGGTAGGGATGGAGGGGCATGGAGAGAGGAGGGAGAGAGGTAGGGATGGAGGGGCTTAGAGAGAGGTAGGGATGGAGGGGCTTAGAGAGAGGTAGGGATGGAGGGAGAGAGGTAGGGATGGAGGGGCTTAGAGAGAGGAGGGAGAGAGGAGAGAGGATGGAGGGGCATGGAGAGAGGAGAGAGAGAGGAGAGAGGATGGAGGGGCTTAGAGAGAGGAGGGAGAGAGGAGAGAGGATGGAGGGGCTTGGAGAGAGGTAGGGATGGAGGGAGAGAGGTAGGGATGGAGGGGCTTAGAGAGAGGTAGGGATGGAGGGGCTTGGAGAGAGGAGGGAGAGAGGTAGGGATGGAGGGGCTTAGAGAGAGGTAGGGATGGAGGGAGAGAGGTAGGGATGGAGGGGCTTGGAGAGAGGAGGGAGAGAGGTAGGGATGGAGGGGCTTAGAGAGAGGTAGGGATGGAGGGAGAGAGGTAGGGATGGAGGGAGAGAGGTAGGGATGGAGGGGCTTGGAGGGAGGAGGGAGAGAGGTGGGGATGGAGGGAGAGAGGTAGGGATGGAGGGAGAGAGGTAGGGATGGAGGGGCTTGGAGGGAGGAGGGAGAGAGGTAGGGATGGAGGGGCTTAGAGAGAGGTAGGGATGGAGGGAGAGAGGTAGGGATGGAGGGGCTTAGAGAGAGGTAGGGATGGAGGGAGAGAGGTAGGGATGGAGGGGCTTAGAGAGAGGTAGGGATGGAGGGAGAGAGGTAGGGATGGAGGATGGAGGGGCTTGGAGAGAGGAGGGAGAGAGGAGAGAGGATGGAGGGCTTGGAGAGAGGTAGGGATGGAGGGAGAGAGGTAGGGATGGAGGGGCTGGGAGAGAGGAGGGAGAGAGGTAGGGATAGAGGGAGAGAGGAGGGAGAGAGGTAGGGATGGAGGGGCTGGGAGAGAGGAGGGAGAGAGGTAGGGATAGAGGGAGAGAGGAGGGAGAGAGGTAGGGATGGAGGGGCTGGGAGAGAGGTAGGGATGGAGGGGCTGGGAGAGAGGAGGGAGAGAGGTAGGGATGGAGGGGCTGGGAGAGAGGTAGGGATGGAGGGGCTGGGAGAGAGGAGGGAGAGAGGTAGGGATAGAGGGAGAGAGGAGGGAGAGAGGTAGGGATGGAGGGGCTGGGAGAGAGGTAGGGATGGAGGGGCTGGGAGAGATGAGTGAAAGAGGTAGGGATAGAGGGAGAGAGGAGGGAGAGAGGTAGGGATGGAGGGGCTCGGAGAGAGAGATGGAGGGGCTGGGAGAGAGGAGGGAGAGAGGTAGGGATGGAGAGGGGTAGGGATGGAGGGTCTGGAGAGAGGTGGGGATGGAGGAGGGAGAGAAGGGCTGGGAGGGAGGAGGGAGAGAGGTAGGGATGGAGGGGCTGGGAGAGAGGAGGGAGAGAGGTATGGATGGAGGAGGGATGAAGGGGCTGGGAGAGAGGAGGCCCCTCCTCTCATTAGCGTTGTTGGATGTTGTAATTTCCAGTCTACAATAGACAGAAGACAGTGTTTTAATGTGCATATTCCATACATTACTGTCTATACATGACAGTACAGTATTTATTTATCAACCTTTATTTAACAAGGCAAGTCAGCTAAAAACAAATTATTATTTACAATGATGGCCTACCCCGGCCAAACCCTCTCCTAACCCGGACGACGCTGGGCCAATTATGCACTGCCCTACGGGACTCCGATCGCTGCCAGTGATACAGCCCAGGATCGAACCAGGGTCTGTAGTGTCACCTCTAGCACTGAGATGCAGTGCCTTAGACCGCTGCGCCACTTGGGATCCCCTTGAGCCCACATTAATCTTCATTACATTAGCTTGCCCATTACCAATTGGAACTGCTGGAATTGAACCCAGCCTTAATTAAATATGTCCAGAATACATCTCCCCTCATTACAGGCCTATGTTCAATAATCTCCCCTCATTACAGGCCTATGTTCAATAATCTCCCCTCATTACAGGTTTATGTTCAATAATCTCCCATCATTACAGGCCTATGTTCAATAATCTACCCTCATTACAGGCCTATGTTCAATAATCTCCCCTCATTACAGGTTTATGTTCAATATTCTCCCCTCATTACAGGCCTATGTTCAATAATCTACCCTCATTACAGGCCTATGTTCAATAATCTACCCTCATTACAGGGCTATATTCAATAATCTCCCCTCATTACAGGCCTATGTTCAATAATCTCCCCTCATTACAGGCCTATGTTCAATAATCTCCCCTCATTACAGGCCTATGTTCAATAATCTACCCTCATTACAGGCCTATGTTCAATAATCTCCCCTCATTACAGGCCTATGTTCAATAATCTACCCTCATTACAGGCCTATGTTCAATAATCTCCCCTCATTACAGGCCTATGTTCAATAATCTCCCCTCATTACAGGCCTATGTTCAATAATCTACCCTCATTACAGGCCTATGTTCAATAATCTCCCCTCATTACAGGCCTATGTTCAATAATCTACCCTCATTACAGGCCTATGTTCAATAATCTCCCCTCATTACAGGCCTATGTTCAATAATCTACCCTCATTACAGGCCTATGTTCAATAATCTCCCCTCATTACAGGTTTATGTTCAATATTCTCCCCTCATTACAGGCCTATGTTCAATAATCTCCCCTCATTACAGGCCTATGTTCAATAATCTCCCCTCATTACAGGCCTATGTTCAATAATCTCCCCTCATTACAGGCCTTGTGTTCAATAATCTCCCCTCATTACAGGCCTATGTTCAATAATCTCCCCTCATTACAGGCCTTGTGTTCAATAATCTCCCCTCATTACAGGCCTTGTGTTCAATAATCTCCTCTCATTACAGGCCTATGTTCAATAATCTCCCCTCATTACAGGCCTTGTGTTCAATAATCTCCCCTCATTACAGGTTTATGTTCAATAATCTCCCCTCATTACAGGCCTTGTGTTCAATAATCTCCTCTCATTACAGGTTTATGTTTAATAATGATTGAAAATAGTTGATGGCTGTGGATGGCTGCTTATGTTTCAGACATAAGGAAGTGGATGGCTGCAAACTTTCTACTTTTAAACTCGTACAAAACAGAGATGCTTGTTCTAGGTCCCAAGAAACAAAGAGATCTTCTGTTGAAACTGACAATTCATCTTGATGGTTGTACAGTCGTCTCAAATAAAACTGTGAAGGACCTCGGCGTTACTCTGGACCCTGATCTCTCTTTTGACGAACATATCAAGAATGTTTCAAGGACAGCTTTTTCCCATCTACGTAACATTGAAAAAATCAGAAACTTTCTGTCCAAAAATTATGCAGAAAAATTAATCCATTCTTTTGTTACTTCTAGGTTGGACTACTGCAATGCTCTACTTTCCGGCTACCCGGATAAAGCACGAAATAAACTTCAGTTAGTGCTAAATACGGCTGCTAGCATCCTGACTAGAACCAAAAAATGTGATCAAATTACTCCAGTGCTAGCCTCTCTACACTGGCTTCCTGTTAAGGCCAGGGCTGATTTCAAGGTTTTACTGCTAACCTACAAAGCATTACATGGGTTTGCTCCTACCTATCTCTCTGATTTGGTCCTGCCGTACATACCTACACGTACGCTACGGTCACAAGACGCAGGCCTCCTAATTGTCGCTAGAATTTCTAAGCAAACAGCTGGAGGCAGGGCTTTCTCCTATAGAGCTCTATTTTTATGGAATGATCTGCCTACCCATGTGAGAGACGCATACTCGGTCTCAACCTTTAAGTATTTTACTGAAGACTCATCTCTTCAGTGGGTCATATGATTGAGTGTAGTCTGGCCCAGGAGTGGGAAGGTGAACGGAAAGGCTCTGGAGCAACGAACCGCCCTTGCTGTCTCTGCCTGGCCGGTTCCCCTCTTTCCACTGGGATTCTCTGCCTCTAACCCTATTACAGGGGCTGAGGGTTACTGAGGCTCTTTCATGCCGTCCCTAGGAGGGGTGCGTCACTTGAGTGGGTTGAGTCACTGACGTGATCTTCTTGACTGCGTTGGCGACCCCCCCCTTGGGTTGTGCCGTGGCGGAGATCTTTGTGGGCTAAACTCGGCCTTGTCTCAGGATGGTAAATTGGTGGTTGAAGATATCCCTCTAGTGGTGTGGGGGCTGTGCTTTGGCAAAGTGGGTGGGGTTATATCCTTCCTGTTTGGCCCTGTCCGGGGGTGTCCTCGGATGGGGCCACAGTGTCTCCTGACCCCTCCTGTCTCAGCCTCCAGTATTTATGCTGCAGTAGTTTATGTGTCGGGGGGCTAGGGTCAGTCTGTTATATCTGGAGTACTTCTCCTGTCCTATTCGGTGTCCTGTGTGAATTTAAGTGTGCTCTCTCTAATTCTCTCTTTCTCTCTTTCTTTCTCTCTCTCGGAGGACCTGAGCCCTAGGACCATGCCTCAGGACTACCTGGCATGATGACTCCTTGCTGTCCCCAGTCCACCTGGCCATGCCGCTGCTCCAGTTTCAACTGTTCTGCCTGCGGCTATGGAACCCTGACCTGTTCACCGCACGTGCTACCTGTTACAGACATGCTTTTTTCAACTCTCTAATCTACCCTATGACAGACCTATGTTCAATAATCTACCCTATTACAGACCTATGTTCAATAATCTACCCTATTACAGACCCATGTTCAATAATCTACCCTATGACAGACCTATGTTCAATAATCTTCCTTCAATATAGGTTTATGTTCAATGACCTCCACTTTACCAGTCAGTACTGAAAGATTTCCTTAAGACAAGTGTACAAGTGTGAAGTTACATTTGTTTAATATTATGGTAAGAAGTTATGTGTAATCCTGTATTTTCAGATATTAAAAAGGTGCCATTTAACACCCAAGTCTGCTTCATGAATAACTAAACATCTTTAATTATCCGCTGTACTAAAGCACCTCATTATACACACACACTTCCTAATTCCTCATATTCCAATATGCTACGTGGTTCCTGCTGTTGTTTTTCTAGGATCGATATCCATTCATTGCTTCTGTGATCACGGTCATTTTATGACTTTAATTACTTTCAGTCTCTGTAATTATGGCTGATTTAAAGCTCAGAGGGAAAATAGGGGCTATTAGGAGCCCTGAAAAGTAGTGTTCAAAGTAGTGTTCAAAGTAGTGTTCAAAGTAGTGTTCAAAGTAGTGTTCAAAGTAGTGTTCAAAGTAGTGTTCAAAGTAGTGTTCAAAGTGAACACTTGAAGTGTGCAATTACAGATTACGCTTAGTCTGTGTAAATGAACACCACAAAGGCGCATTATAAGACTATGTTCATACCAGCTTGATGCTCCTGTAACGCTTGTCGTCTGGGGAAGGAGAGGAGGACCAAGGTGCAGCGTGGTAAGTGTTCATATAACAGTAACTCTTGTCGTCTGGGGAAGAGGAGAGGAGGACCAAGGTGCAGCGTGGTAAGTGTTCATATAACAGTAACTCTTGTCGTCTGGGGAAGGAGAGGAGGACCAAGGTGCAGCGTGGTAAGTGTTCATATAACTGTAACGCTTGTCTTCTGGGGAAGAGGAGAGGAGGACCAAGGTGCAGCGTGGTAAGTGTTCATATAACAGTAACTCTTGTCGTCTGGGGAAGGAGAGGAGGACCAAGGTGCAGCGTGGTAAGTGTTCATATAACTGTAACGCTTGTCTTCTGGGGAAGAGGAGAGGAGGACCAAGGTGCAGCGTGGTAAGTGTTCATGTAACTGTAACGCGTGTCGTCTGGAGAAGGAGAGGAGGACCAAGGTGCAGCGTGGTAAGTGTTCATATAACTGTAACGCTTGTCTTCTGGGGAAGAGGAGAGGAGGACCAAGGTGCAGCGTGGTAAGTGTTCATATAACTGTAACGCTTGTCTTCTGGGGAAGAGGAGAGGAGGACCAAGGTGCAGCGTGGTAAGTGTTCATATAACTGTAACGCTTGTCTTCTGGGGAAGAGGAGAGGAGGACCAAGGTGCAGCGTGGTAAGTGTTCATATAACTGTAACGCTTGTCTTCTGGGGAAGAGGAGAGGAGGACCAAGGTGCAGCGTGGTAAGTATTCATATAACTGTAATGCTTGTCGTCTGGAGAAGGAGAGGAGGACCAAGGTGCATTGTGGTAAGTGTTTATATAACAGTAACGCGTGTCGTCTGGGGAAGGAGAGGAGGACCAAGGTGCAGCGTGGTAAGTGTTCATATAACTGTAACGCTTGTCTTCTGGGGAAGGAGAGGAGGACCAAGGTGCAGCGTGGTAAGTGTTCATGTAACAGTAACGCGTGTCGTCTGGGGAAGAGGAGAGGAGGACCAAGGTGCAGCGTGGTAAGTGTTCATATAACTGTAACGCTTGTCTTCTGGGGAAGAGGAGAGGAGGACCAAGGTGCAGCGTGGTAAGTGTTCATATAACTGTAATGCTTGTCGTCTGGAGAAGGAGAGGAGGACCAAGGTGCAGCGTGGTAAGTGTTCATGTAACAGTAACGTGTGCCGTCTGGGGAAGAGGAGAGGAGGACCAAGGTGCAGCATGGTAAGTGTTCATGTAACAGTAACGCGTGTCGTCTGGGGAAGAGGAGAGGAGGACCAAGGTGCAGCGTGGTAAGTGTTCATATAACTGTAATGCTTGTCGTCTGGGGAAGGAGAGGAGGACCAAGGTGCAGCGTGGTAAGTGTTCATGTAACAGTAACGCGTGTCATCTGGGGAAGAGGAGAGGAGGACCAAGGTGCAGCGTGGTAAGTGTTCAAATTTAAAATATTTTAATGAACACTGAAAACAAAACAATAAACAACCAACGAACAGTCCTGTAAGGTGCAACACAACACTAAACAGAAAATAACCACCCACAAAACACAATGGAAACCAGGCTACCTAAATATGGTTCTCAATCAGGGACAACGATTGACAGCTGCCTCTGATTGAGAACCATACCAGGCCAAACACAGAAATAGAAAATCATAGAAAAACTAACATAGACAACCCACCCAACTCACGCCTTGACCATACTAAAACAAAAATATACTGTTTAACTACTGATTTATAATCTAGGATGTTTATATAAAATATACTGTTTAACTACTGATTTATAATTTAGATAGTTTAAATAAATATGCTGTTTAACCACTGATTTATAATTTAGATAGTTTATATAAATATACTGTTTAACTACTGATGTATAATGTATTACAGAACAGCTGTCTGATATAAATATACTGTTTAATAACTACAGCTCTATAATGGATTACAGAACAGCTGTCTGATATGAATATACTGTTTAATAACTACAGCTCTATAATGGATTACAGAACAGCTGTCTGATATGAATATACTGTTTAATAACTACAGCTCTATAATGGATTACAGAACAGCTGTCTGATGTAAATATACTGTTTAACTACTGATGTATAATGTATTACAGAACAGCTGTCTGATATAAATATACTGTTTAACTACTGATGTATAATGTATTACAGAACAGCTGTCTGATGTAAATATACTGTTTAATAACTACAGCTCTATAATGGATTACAGAACAGCTGTCTGATATGAATATACTGTTTAATAACTACAGCTCTATAATGGATTACAGAACAGCTGTCTGATGTAAATATACTGTTTAATAACTACAGCTCTATAATGGATTACAGAACAGCTGTCTGATGTAAATATACTGTTTAATAACTACAGCTCTATAATGTATTACAGAACAGCTGTCTGATATAAATATACTGTTTAATAACTACAGCTCTATAATGTATTACAGAACAGCTGTCTGATATAAATATACTGTTTAATAACTACAGATCTATAATGGATTACAGAACAGCTGTCTGATATAAATATACTGTTTAACTACTGCTTTCTAATACATGACAGAAGAGGTCTCTTATAGGAAGTGTCTCAGTGTTAACTAGCAGGCCCGTCCTGCAGACCTTATGCATAGTTTAATATCCACTCCTCCACATCTAATCAAACCCTGATCACTCCTCAGAGACACACTGTAACCTGATCACTCCTCAGAGTAACACTACAACCTGATCACACCTCAGAGTAACACTGTAACCTGATCACTCCTCAGAGTAACACTACAACCTGATCACTCCTCAGAGTAACACTACAACCTGATCACTCCTCAGAGTAACACTACAACCTGATCACTCCTCAGAGTAACACTACAACCTGATCACTCCTCAGAGTAACACTACAACATGATCACTCCTCAGAGACACACTGTAACCTGATCACTCCTCAGAGTAACACTACAACCTGATCACTCCTCAGAGTAACACTACAACATGATCACTCCTCAGAGACACACTGTAACCTGATCACTCCTCAGAGTAACACTACAACCTGATCACTCCTCAGAGACACACTGTAACCTGATCACTCCTCAGAGTAACACTACAACCTGATCACTCCTCAGAGTAACTCTACAACCTGATCACTCCTCAGAGACACACTGTAACCTGATCACTCCTCAGAGTAACACCACAACCTGATCACTCCTCAGAGTAACACTACAACCTGATCACTCCTCAGAGTAACACTACAACCTGATCACTCCTCAGAGTAACTCTACAACCTGATCACTCCTCAGAGTAACACTACAACCTGATCACTCCTCAGAGACACACTGTAGCCTGATCACTCCTCAGAGTAACACTACAACCTGATCACTCCTCAGAGTAACACTACAACCTGATCACTCCTCAGAGTAACACTACAACCTGATCACTCCTCAGAGTAACACTACAACCTGATCACTCCTCAGAGTAACACTACAACCTGATCACTCCTCAGAGTAACACTACAACCTGATCACTCCTCAGAGTAACACTACAACCTGATCACTCCTCAGAGTAACACTACAACCTGATCACTCCTCAGAGTAACACTACAACCTGATCACTCCTCAGACTAACACTACAACCTGATCACTACTCAGAGTAACACTACAACACTACAACCTGATCACTCCTCAGAGTAACACTACAACCTGATCACTCCTCAGAGTAACACTACAACCTGATCACTCCTCAGAGTAACACTACAACCTGATCACTCCTCAGAGTAACACTACAACCTGATCACTCCTCAGAGTAACACTACAACACTACAACCTGATCACTCCTCAGAGTAACACTACAACCTGATCACTCCTCAGAGACACACTGTAACCTGATCACTCCTCAGAGTAACACTACAACCTGATCACTCCTCAGAGTAACACTACAACATGATCACTCCTCAGAGTAACACTACAACCTGATCACTCCTCAGAGTAACACTACAACCTGATCACTCCTCAGAGACACACTGTAACCTGATCACTCCTCAGAGACACACCGTAACCTGATCAATCCTCAGAGACACACCGTAACCTGATCACTCCTCAGAGTAACACTACAACCTGATCACTCCTCAGAGTAACACTACAACCTGATCACTCCTCAGAGTAACACTACAACCTGATCACTCCTCAGAGTAACACTACAACCTGATCACTCCTCAGAGACACACCGTAACCTGATCAATCCTCAGAGACACACCGTAACCTGATCACTCCTCAGAGTAACACTACAACCTGATCACTCCTCAGAGTAACACTACAACCTGATCACTCCTCAGAGTAACACTACAACCTGATCACTCCTCAGAGTAACACTACAACCTGATCACTCCTCAGAGTAACACTACAACCTGATCACTCCTCAGAGACACACTGTAACCTGATCACTCCTCAGAGTAACACTACAACCTGATCACTCCTCAGAGTAACACTACAACATGATCACTCCTCAGAGTAACACTACAACCTGATCACTCCTCAGAGTAACACTACAACATGATCACTCCTCAGAGTAACACTACAACCTGATCACTCCTCAGAGTAACACTACAACCTGATCACTCCTCAGAGTAACACTACAACCTGATCACTCCTCAGAGTAACACTACAACCTGATCACTCCTCAGAGTAACACTACAACCTGATCACTCCTCAGAGTAACACTGTAACCTGATCACTCCTTAGAGTAACACTACAACCTGATCACTCCTCAGAGTAACACTGTAACCTGATCACTCCTTAGAGTAACACTACAACCTGATCACTCCTCAGAGTAACACTGTAACCTGATCACTCCTTAGAGTAACACTACAACCTGATCACTCCTCAGAGTAACACTACAACCTGATCACTCCTCAGAGTAACACTACAACATGATCACTCCTCAGAGTAACACTACAACCTGATCACTCCTCAGACTAACACTACAACCTGATCACTCCTCAGAGTAACACTACAACCTGATCACTCCTCAGAGTAACACTACAACCTGATCACTCCTCAGAGTAACACTACAACATGATCACTCCTCAGAGTAACACTACAACCTGATCACTCCTCAGAGTAACACTACAACCTGATCACTCCTCAGAGTAACACTGTAACGTGATGGAGGACTGAGAGACACACTACAACGTGATGGAGGACTGAGAGACACACTACAACGTGATGGAGAACTGAGAGACACACTACAACGTGATGGAGGACTGAGAGACACACTACAACGTGATGGAGGACTGAGAGACACACTACAACGTGATGGAGGACTGAGAGACACACTACAACGTGATGGAGGACTGAGAGACACACTACAATGTGATGGAGGACTGAGAGACTCACTACAACGTGATGGAGGATTGAGAGACACACTACAACGTGATGGAGGACTGAGAGACACACTACAACGTGATGGAGAACTGAGAGACACACTACAACGTGATGGAGGACTGAGAGACACACTACAACGTGATGGAGGACTGAGAGACACACTACAACGTGATGGAGGACTGAGAGACACACTACAACGTGATGGAGGACTGAGAGACACACTACAACGTGATGGAGAACTGAGAGACACACTACAACGTGATGGAGGACTGAGAGACACACTACAACGTGATGGAGGACTGAGAGACACACTACAGTGCACTATTTATAGGGAATAGGGTTCAATAGGGCTCTGATCTAAAGTAGTGCACTATTTATAGGGAATAGGGTTCAATAGGGCTCTGATCTAAAGTAGTGCACTATTTATAGGGAATAGGGTTCAATAGGGCTCTGATCTAAAGTAGTGCACTATTTATAGGGAATAGGGTTCAATAGGGCTCTGATCTAAAGTAGTGCACTATATATAGGGAATAGGGTTCAATAGGGCTCTGATCTAAAGTAGTGCACTATATATAGGGAGTAGGGTTCTATAGGGCTCTGGTCTAAAGTAGTGCACTATATAGGGAATAGGGTTCTATAGGGCTCTGGTCTAAAGTAGTGCACTATATAGGGAATAGGGTTCTATAGGGCTCTGGTCTAAAGTAGTGCACTATATAGGGAATAGGGTTCTATAGGGCTCTGGTCTAAAGTAGTGCACTATATAGGGAATAGGGTTCTATAGGGCTCTGGTCTAAAGTAGTGCACTATATAGGGAATAGGGTTCTATAGGGCTCTGGTCTAAAGTAGTGCACTATATAGGGAATAGGGTTCTATAGGGCTCTGGTCTAAAGTAGTGCACTATATAGGGAATAGGGTTCTATAGGGCTCTGGTCTAAAGTAGTGCACTATATAGGGAATAGGGTGCCATACGTAACGAGTACGAAAAGTGGAAATTTTATGGATGTATCACTTTCAAAAAAAGTCTCTCGAAAACTGTCTGTCTGTATTGAAAACTGTCTCTCCGTGTCTGATTGGTTCTGTCTGTGTTAAAAACTGTCTCGCTATGTCTGGTTGGTTCTGTCTGTATTGAAAACTGTCTCTCTATGTCTGGTTGGTTCTGTCTGTGTTAAAAACTGTCTCTCTATGTCTGGTTGGTTCTGTCTGTGTTAAAAACTGTCTCTCTGTGTCTGGTTGGTTCTGTCTGTATTAAAAACTGTCTCTCTATGTCTGGTTGGTTCTGTCTGTATTAAAAACTGTCTCTCCGTGTCTGATTGGTTCTGTCTGTATTAAAAACTGTCTCTCTATGTCTGGTTGGTTCTGTCTGTATTAAAAACTGTCTCACTATGTCTGGTTGGTTCTGTCTGTATTAAAACCTGTCTCTCTGTGTCTGGTTCGATCTGTCTGTATTAAAAACTGTCTCTCGTGTCTGGTTGGTTCTGTCTGTATTAAAAACTGTCTCTCGTGTCTGGTTGGTTCTGTCTGTATTAAAAACTGTCTCTATGTCTGGTTGGTTCTGTCTGTATTAAAAACTGTCTCTCTATGTCTGGTTGTTTCTGTCTGTATTAAAAACTGTCTCTCTATGTCTGGTTGGTTCTGTCTGTATTAAAAACTGTCTCTCTGTGTCTGGTTGGTTCTGTCTGTATTAAAAACTGTCTCTCTGTGTCTGGTTGGTTATGTCTGTATTGAAAACTGTCTCTCGTGTCTGGTTGGTTCTGTCTGTATTAAAAACTGTCTCACTATGTCTGGTTGGTTCTGTCTGTATTAAAACCTGTCTCTCTGTGTCTGGTTGGATCTGTCTGTATTAAAAACTGTCTCTCTATGTCTGGTTGGTTCTGTCTGTATTAAAAACTGTCTCTCTGTGTCTGGTTGGTTCTGTCTGTATTAAAAACTGTCTCTATGTCTGGTTGGTTCTGTCTGTATTAAAAACGGTCTCTCTATGTCTGGTTGGTTCTGTCTGTATTAAAAACTGTCTCTAGTGTCTGATTGGTTCTGTCTGTATTAAAAACTGTCTCTCTATGTCTGGTTGGTTCTGTCTGTATTAAAAACGGTCTCTCTATGTCTGGTTGGTTCTGTCTGTATTAAAAACTGTCTCTAGTGTCTGATTGGTTCTGTCTGTATTAAAAACTGTCTCTATGTCTGGTTGGTTCTGTCTGTATTAAAAACGGTCTCTCTATGTCTGGTTGGTTCTGTCTGTATTAAAAACTGTCTCTAGTGTCTGATTGGTTCTGTCCGTATTAAAAACTGTCTCTCTATGTCTGGTTGGATCTGTCTGTATTAAAAACTGTCTCTCGTGTCTGGTTGGTTCTGTCTGTATTAAAAACTGTCTCTCGTGTCTGGTTGGTTCTGTCTGTATTAAAAACTGTCTCTCTATGTCTGGTTGGTTCTGTCTGTATTAAAAACTGTCTCTCTATGTCTGGTTGTTTCTGTCTGTATTAAAAACTGTCTCTCTATGTCTGGTTGGTTCTGTCTGTATTAAAAACTGTCTCTCTGTGTCTGGTTGGTTCTGTCTGTATTAAAAACTGTCTCTCTGTGTCTGGTTGGTTATGTCTGTATTGAAAACTGTCTCTCTGTGTCTGGTTGTTTCTGTCTGTATTAAAAACTGTCTCACTATGTCTGGTTGATTCTGTCTGTATTAAAAACTGTCTCTCTATGTCTGGTTGGTTCTGTCTGTATTAAAAACTGTCTCTCCGTGTCTGATTGGTTCTGTCTGTATTAAAAACTGTCTCTCTATGTCTGGTTGGTTCTGTCCGTATTAAAAACTGTCTCTCGTGTCTGGTTGGTTCTGTCTGTATTAAAAACTGTCTCTCGTGTCTGGTTGGTTCTGTCTGTATTAAAAACTGTCTCTCGTGTCTGGTTTGGTTCTGTCTGTATTAAAAACTGTCTCTCTGTGTCTGGTTGGTTCTGTCCGTATTAAAAACTGTCTCTCTATGTCTGGTTGGATCTGTCTGTATTAAAAACTGTCTCTCGTGTCTGGTTGGTTCTGTCTGTATTAAAAACTGTCTCTCGTGTCTGGTTGGTTCTGTCTGTATTAAAAACTGTCTCTCTATGTCTGGTTGGTTCTGTCTGTATTAAAAACTGTCTCTCTATGTCTGGTTGTTTCTGTCTGTATTAAAAACTGTCTCTCTATGTCTGGTTGGTTCTGTCTGTATTAAAAACTGTCTCTCTGTGTCTGGTTGGTTCTGTCTGTATTAAAAACTGTCTCTCTGTGTCTGGTTGGTTATGTCTGTATTGAAAACTGTCTCTCTGTGTCTGGTTGTTTCTGTCTGTATTAAAAACTGTCTCACTATGTCTGGTTGATTCTGTCTGTGTTAAAAACTGTCTCTCTATATCTGGTTGGTTCTGTCTGTATTAAAAACTGTCTCTCTATGTCTGGTTGGTTCTGTCTGTATTAAAAACTGTCTCTCCGTGTCTGATTGGTTCTGTCTGTATTAAAAACTGTCTCTCTATGTCTGGTTGGTTCTGTCTGTATTAAAAACTGTCTCTCTGTGTCTGGTTGTTTCTGTCTGTATTAAAAACTGTCTCTCGTGTTCTTGGTTCTGTCCGTATTAAAAACTGTCTCTCGTGTCTGGTTGGTTCTGTCTGTATTAAAAACTGTCTCTCGTGTCTGGTTTGTTCTGTCTGTATTAAAAACTGTCTCTCGTGTCTGGTTGGTTCTGTCTGTATTAAAAACTGTCTCTCTATGTCTGGTTGGTTCTGTCCGTATTAAAAACTGTCTCTCGTGTCTGGTTGGTTCTGTCCGTATTAAAAACTGTCTCTCGTGTCTGGTTGGTTCTGTCTGTATTAAAAACTGTCTCTCGTGTCTGGTTGGTTCTGTCTGTATTAAAAACTGTCTCTCGTGTCTGGTTTGGTTCTGTCTGTATTAAAAACTGTCTCTCTGTGTCTGGTTGGTTCTGTCTGTATTAAAAACTGTCTCTCTGTGTCTGGTTGGTTCTGTCTGTATTAAAAACTGTCTCTCGTGTTCTTGGTTCTGTCCGTATTAAAAACTGTCTCTCGTGTCTGGTTGGTTCTGTCTGTATTAAAATCTGTCTCTCGTGTCTGGTTGGTTCTGTCTGTATTAAAAACTGTCTCTCGTTTCTGGTTGGTTCTGTCTGTATTAAAAACTGTCTCTCTGTGTCTGGTTGGTTCTGTCAGGATTTTACAAACAGATAAATTGACTTCTTAGTTTTTATATTGTTCTCAGACCAGTGGTGCATAATGACTTAACCGCTTCTTCCCATTATGATGTAATGTCTACGTCCCAAATTACACCCTATTCCCTATATAGTGCACTACTTTAGTCCAGAGCCCTATGGCACCCTATTCCCTACATAGTGCATTACTTTAGACCAGAGCCCTATGGTACCCTAGTCCCTACTTGGTGCACTACTTTAGTCCAGAGCCCTATGGTACCCTAGTCCCTACATAGTGCACTACTTTAGACCAGAGCCCATGGAGCCCTATTCCCTACATAGTGCACTACTTTAGACCAGAGCCCATGGAGCCCTATTCCCTATATAGTGCACTACTTCTTGAGTAGGTTCAATAGGGTTCTGGTCAACAGAAGTGCACTATATAGGGAATAGGGTGCCATTTGGGACTGGAAAATATGCATAGAGAAGCACCATACTATAGATGGCACCAGTTCTCTTCTGGAAAAACAGACCTTTGTTCTGACCACTAATAAATCCCATGGTTAATCTGTTTAGCGGTCTAATCATCTAATCATATCATTGTCAGATTCTTGCCAAGAAATGTGGACAGAAACTCAAAACAGAATATTTAATGTTTTGCATCCCAAATGGTTTTCTATTCTCTATGTAGTGCACTACTTTTAACCAGAGGCCTACGTAAAGTAGTGCACTATATAGGGAATAGGGAACCATTTGGAACGTAAATATGGCCTATTCTGTTTGGAGTTGCTGTCCACATTCCTCGGCTAGTATCTGCCTGCAGTCCAAATGTGTAAATATTCTCAATTCGATGTAAATATGGGCCTCACATCAAACGCAGGACTGGAATGAGTGACTCAGGGGTATTGCTACTTCATTTGATTAGCTGTGCAGAGTAGCGCACACACACATACACACACACGCACACACGCAACCAAACACACACACACACACACACACACACACACACACACACATAAACAAACACACCCTGCAGGCTATGCTGGCTGCACTGTTTGGTGCTTGATGTGATCTTTATTTAACCAGGAAAATACCCTTGAGGTTAGAAACATCTTTCTGGAGGGGGAAATGGCAAGAGGTCAGCAGACAGAAGTCCACTTGGTACAGCCAGAAGAGGACTGGCCACCCCTCATAGCCTGGTTCCTCTCTACCCGGCACATCCAGAAGAGGACTGGCCACCCCTCATAGCCTGGTTCCTCTCTACCCGGCACATCCAGAAGAGGACTGGCCACCCCTCATAGCCTGGTTCCTCTCTACCCGGCACAGCCAGAAGAGGACTGGCCACCCCTCATAGCCTGGTTCCTCTCTACCCGGCACAGCCAGAAGAGGACTGGCCACCCCTCATAGCCTGGTTCCTCTCTAGGTTTCTTCCTAGGTTCTGGCCTTTCTAGGGAGTTTTTTCCTAGCCACTGTGCTTCTACACCTGCATTGCTTGCTGTTTGGGGTTTTAGGCTGGGTTTCTGGACAGCACTTTGTGACATCAGCTGATGTAAGAAGGGCTTTATAAATACATTTGATTGGTTGGTTGATGAAGGGCTTTATAAATCCATCTGATTGGTTGGTTGATGAAGGGCTTTATAAATCCATCTGATTGGTTGGTTGATGAAGGGCTTTATAAATCCATCTGATTGGTTGGTTGATGAAGGGCTTTATAAATCCATTTGATTGGTTGATAGTCAGGACAAATGGACTGAGAAACAGGTGTTTTGGTTTCTACACTTCATCTCAGACCAAAGCAGAATCTTGGATCCCAGAAATCTCCGATGCCTCGTTGTCCACAATGCACACGCTCAAGTCCTCACTAAGACATGTTGAACAAATGGTAACCGGTTCTGATCCAGTGGCGCCAGGTAGCCTGGCGGGTTCGACCGCTGGGCCGCTAACCGGTACTGATCCAGTGACGACAGGTAGCCTGGCGGGTTCGACCGCTGGGCCGCTAACCGGTACTGATCCAGTGACGACAGGTAGCCTGGCGGGTTCGACCGCTGGGCCGGTAACCGGTTCTGATCCAGTGACGACAGGTAGCCTGGCGGGTTCGACCGCTGGGCCGGTAACCGGTTCTGATCCAGTGGCGTCAGGTAGCCTGGCGGGTTCGACCGCTGGGCCGGTAACCGGTTCTAATCCGGTGGCGTCAGGTAGCCTGGCGGGTTCGACCGCTGGGCCGCTAACCGGTACTGATCCAGTGGCATCAGGTAGCCTGGCGGGTTCGACCGCTGGGCCGGTAACCGGTTCTGATCCAGTGACGTCAGGTAGCCTGGCGGGTTCGACCGCTGGGCCGGTAACCGGTACTGATCCAGTGGCGTCAGGTAGCCTGGCGGGTTCGACCGCTGGGCCGGTAACCGGTTCTGATCCAGTGACGACAGGTAGCCTGGCGGGTTCGACCGCTGGGCCGGTAACCGTAAAGGCTGCTGGTTCGAATACCCGAGCTGACAAGGTGAAAAACCTGTCGACGTGTCCTTGAGCAAGGCACTTAACACTAATTTGCTCCAGGGGTGCCGTGCTACTGTAACAGTATAACTTTAGCCCGTCCCCTCGCCCATACCCAGGCGTGAACCAGGGACCCTCTGCACACATCAACAACAGTCACCCACAAAGCATCATTACCCATCGCCCCACAAAAGCCGCGGCCCTTGCAGAGCAAAGGGGAACCACTACTTCAAGGTCTCAGAGCAAGTGACGTCACCCATTGAAACGCTATTTAGCGCGAACCGCTAACTAAACTAGCCGTTTCACATCCGTTACACTACTATGGCTGACCCTGTAGGTAGGCAGTCACCGTAAATAACAACTTGTTCATAACTGACATGCCTAGTTAAATAAATGTTAAATAAATTAACAAAAAATCTGTGTTAAAGTGAGTGTCTTCTCTCATGACACATGAATACATCTTGTGGTTTGGACAACGTACCCCATTCAAACCCTATTCCATGCATAGTGTTCTGGTTCTGATCTGAGCCCTATGGGACCAGAACGACCAGTTACCACAGTCACAAATACACCCAGATCAACATGAGTAGAATAACCCTGTCCTCCGTATCTAGTTTACCACAGTCACAAATACACCCAGATCAACATGAGTAGAATAACCCTGTCCTCCGTATCTAGTTTACCACAGTCACAAATACACCCAGATCAACATGAGTAGAATAACCCTGTCCTCCGTATCTAGTTTACCACAGTCAGAAATACAACCAGATCAACATGAGTAGAATAACCCTGTCCTCCGTATCTAGTTTACCACAGTCAGAAATACACCCAGATCAACATGAGTAGAATAACCCTGTCCTCCGTATCTAGTTTTACCACAGTCAGAAATACAACCAGATCAACATGAGTAGAATAACCCTGTCCTCCGTATCTAGTTTACCACAGTCAGAAATACAACCGGATCAACATGAGTAGAATAACCCTGTCCTCCGTATCTAGTTTACCACAGTCAGAAATACAACCAGATCAACATGAGTAGAATAACCCTGTCCTCCGTATCTAGTTTACCACAGTCAGAAATACAACCGGATCAACATGAGTAGAATAACCCTGTCCTCCGTATCTAGTTTACCACAGTCAGAAATACAGCAGTTCATATCCAAAAGCGTCCTCCAGTTCTCTAAAAGGTTCTCACTTTCGGTGCTAACGGCTAGCAATCCTATTTCCAGTTCTCACCTTCAGTGCTAACGGCTAGCAATCCTATTTCCAGTTCTCACCTTCAGTGCTAACGGCTAGCAATACTATTTCCAGTTCTCACCTTCAGTGCTAACGGCTAGCAATACTATTTCCAGTTCTCACCATCAGTGCTAACGGCTAGCAATACTATTTCCAGTTCTCACCATCAGTGCTAACGGCTAGCAATACTATTTCCAGTTCTCACCATCAGTGCTAACGGCTAGCAATACTATTTCCAGTTCTCACCTTCAGTGCTAACGGCTAGCAATCATATTTCCAGTTCTCTAAAAGCTTCTCACCTTCAGTGCTAACGGCTAGCAATCATTTTTCCTGTTCTCTAAAAGCTTCTCACCTTCAGTGCTAAAGGCTAGCAATCATTTTTCCTGTTCTCTAAAAGCCTCACCTTCAGTGCTAACGGCTAGCAATACTATGTCCAGTTCTCACCTTCAGTGCTAACGGCTAGCAATACTATTTCCAGTTCTCACCTTCAGTGCTAACGGCTAGCAATACTATTTCCAGTTCTCACCTTCAGTGCTAACGGCTAGCAATACTATTTCCAGTTCTCACCTTCAGTGCTAACGGCTAGCAATCATTTTTCCTGTTCTCTAAAAGCTTCTCACCTTCAGTGCTAACAGCTAGCAATCCTCTGTTTCAACATGGTGAGAGAGAGACCGAACACATGTTTAGTTGGTGGAGAAAAAGGGACGTTGTTAAAGTGTTATTCTTGCTATGTTGTTGTCTCTAGGTCTCTCTTTATATAGTGTTGTGGTGTCTCTCTTTATATAGTGTTGTGTTGTCTCTCTTTATGTAGTGTTGTGTTGTCTCTCTTTATGTAGTGTTGTGTTGTCTCTCTTTATGTAGTGTTGTGGTGTCTCTCTTTATGTAGTGTTGTGTTGTCTCTCTTTATGTAGTGTTGTGGTGTCTCTTTATATAGTGTTGTGTTGTCTCTCTTTACGTAGTGTTGTGTTGTCTCTCTTTATGTAGTGTTGTGTTGTCTCTCTTTATGTAGTGTTGTGTTGTCTCTCTTTATGTAGTGTTGTGTTGTCTCTCTTTATGTAGTGTTGTGTTGTCTCTCTTTATGTAGTGTTGTGTTGTCTCTCTTTATATAGTGTTGTGTTGTCTCTCTTTATATAGTGTTGTGTTGTCTCTCTTTATGTAGTGTTGTGTTGTCTCTCTTTATGTAGTGTTGTGTTGTCTCTCTTTATGTAGTGTTGTGTTGTCTCTCTTTATATAGTGTTGTGTTGTCTCTTTATATAGTGTTGTGTTGTCTCTCTTTATGTAGTGTTGTGTTGTCTCTCTTTATGTAGTGTTGTGGTGTCTCTCTTTATGTAGTGTTGTGTTGTCTCTCTTTATGTAGTGTTGTGGTGTCTCTCTTTATATAGTGTTGTGTTGTCTCTCTTTACGTAGTGTTGTGTTGTCTCTCTTTATGTAGTGTTGTGTTGTCTCTCTTTATGTAGTGTTGTGTTGTCTCTCTTTATGTAGTGTTGTGTTGTCTCTCTTTATGTAGTGTTGTGTTGTCTCTCTTTATGTAGTGTTGTGTTGTCTCTCTTTATGTAGTGTTGTGTTGTCTCTCTTTATATAGTGTTGTGTTGTCTCTCTTTATGTAGTGTTGTGTTGTCTCTCTTTATGTAGTGTTGTGTTGTCTCTCTTTGTGTAGTGTTGTGTTGTCTCTCTTTATGTAGTGTTGTGTTGTCTCTCTTTATATAGTGTTGTGTTGTCTCTCTTTATATAGTGTTGTGTTGTCTCTCTTTATATAGTGTTGTGTTGTCTCTCTTTATGTAGTGTTGTGTTGTCTCTCTTTATGTAGTGTTGTGTTGTCTCTCTTTATGTAGTGTTGTGTTGTCTCTCTTTATGTAGTGTTGTGTTGTCTCTCTTTATATAGTGTTGTCTCTCTTTATGTAGTGTTGTGTTGTCTCTCTTTATATAGTGTTGTGGTGTCTCTCTTTATGTAATGTTGTGTTGTCTCTCTTTATATAGTGTTGTGATGTCTCTCTTTATGTAGTGTTGTGTTGTCTCTCTTTATATAGTGTTGTGTTGCCTCTCTTTATATAGTGTTGTGTTGTCTCTCTTTATGTAGTGTTGTGTTGTCTCTCTTTATATAGTGTTGTGTTGTCTCTCTTGTCGTGATGTATGTTTTGTCCTATATTTGTATTTAGTTTTTTTTATTTTTAATCCCAGGAGGCCTTTTATATATAAGAAAATAACAAAATAATTGAATGTATTGTACATTATTATCACGTTCTGACCTTAGTTATTTTATTTATGTCTTAGTATGGTTTTAGTATGGTCAGGGCGTGAGTTGGGTGGGTGGTCTATGTTGTGTGTTTGCGTTTGGCCTGGTAGGGTTCTCAATCAGAGGCAGGTGTCGTTAGTTGTCTCTGACTGAGAATCATACTTAGGTAGCCCTTTTCCCACTTGTGTTTGGTGGGTGTTTATTTTCTGTTCTGTGTTTTATTTCACCGTTCAGGACTGTTCGTTTTGTCGTTTTTATTGTTTTTTTGTTTCAGTATTCACTATTCGTTATTTAAAAATCAAGATGAACATTTACCACGCTGCGCTTTGGTCCTCTCCTTCATACGACGACCGTTACAACTATGTTGATATGAATCAAAAGACTGTATTTTCTCCCCTTCTTTTTTTGTTTGTGAAGCAAAGATACATCACTCCTGTCGCCCACTCTCAGCTATGATGTGGGCGTGGCCCCGAGGGTCAATACTGGGGACCCAGAGCCTCTGAGTTAATGATCTGCCCACTCTCAGCTATGATGTGGGCGTGGCCCCGAGGGTCAATACTGGGGACCCAGAGCCTCTGAGTTAATGATCTGCCCACTCTCAGCTATGATGTGGGCGTGGCCCCGAGGGTCAATACTGGGGACCCAGAGCCTCTGAGTTAATGATCTGCCCACTCTCAGCTATGATGTGGGCGTGGCCCCGAGGGTCAATACTGGGGACCCAGAGCCTCTGAGTTAATGATCTGCCCACTGTCTGTACTGGGTCCGAAGTTCAAAATGTTTGCAGATGACACAGCGGCTATATCTGCACGCAACGAGCAAAGCAACAAGCTGCACTAGAAGACACGGCTGTAATGGTCCAGGTTACAAAGTGGCTTCAGTGACTCATGTTTGCATCTCAATGTGAAGAGGGGAAAAAAAACTGTCTGTATGTTATCCACGAAGAGGACAACTGATGCCTCTGGGCCAGATGTCTACGTCAGGGGGAGGAGCTCCAGGTGGTATTTAAGCACCTTGGCATCATACTTGATTCCAACCTCTCTTTTAAATGCAGGTGGAAAAAAAGGTAACTCAAATAACTAAAATCAACCTAGCTAATTTCCGATTCATATGAAATAGTTTGACTACAGAGGCAGTCAAACTACTTCAATACTATGATACTCCCCCCACTTAACATACTACTTGACTGGTTGGACCCAAGCTTGCTGTACAACATTAAAACCCATTCAGTCTGTCTACAAAACAGGCTCTCAAAGTGCTTGATAGGAAGCCCAAGAGCCATCATCACTGTTACATCCTCAGAAAGCATGAGCTCCTGAGTTGGACAAAGATCTGGTTCTCACCTTCAGTGCAATACACTGACGCATGTCTTGTATTCAAGATCCTAAATGGACCCTGGCCCTCCACTTGATCTGTCTGTGTGCTACGTGTTGCTTTCCCTATGTTTCTCTGTCTGTGTGCTACGTGTTGCTTGCCCTATGTTTCTCTGTCTGTGTGCTACGTGTTGCTTGCCCTATGTTGCTCTGTCTGTGTGTTGCATGTTGCTTGCCCTATGTTGCTCTGCATGTGTGTTACGTGTTGCTTGTCCTATGTTTCTCTGTCTGTGTGCTACATGTTGCTTGCCCTATGTTTCTCTGCATGTGGTCACTGCAGAGTAACACGTCTGTATTGTTGTTTAATAGTTTGTCCTAACAAGGCCAGAGACTGAGGTTGTATTATTGTTGTTTAATAGTTTATCCTAACAAGGCCAGGGACTGAGGTTGTATTGTTGTTGTAATAGTTTATCCTAACAAGGCCAGGGACTGAGGTTATATTGTTGTAATAGTTTATCCTAACAAGGCCAGGGACTGAGGTTGTATTGTTGTTGTAATAGTTTATCCTAACAAGGCCAGGGACTGAGGTTATATTGTTGTAATAGTTTATCCTAACAAGGCCAGGGACTGAGGTTGTATTGTTGTTTAATAGTTTATCCTAACAAGGCCAGGGACTGAGGTTATGTTGTTGTTGTTTAATAGTTTATCCTAACAAGGCCAGGGACTGAGGTTATGTTGTTGTTGTTTAATAGTTTATCCTAACAAGGCCAGGGACTGAGGTTGTATTGTTGTTGTTTAATAGTTTATCCTAACAAGGCCAGGGACTGAGGTTGTATTGTTGTTTAATAGTTTATCCTAACAAGGCCAGGGACTGAGGTTGTATTGTTGTTGTTTAATAGTTTATCCTAACAAGGCCAGGGACTGAGGTTGTATTGTTGTTGTAATAGTTTGTCCTAACAAGGCCAGGGACTGAGGTTATGTTGTTGTTGTTTAATAGTTTATCCTAACAAGGCCAGGGACTGAGGTTGTATTGTTGTTTAATAGTTTATCCTAACAAGGCCAGGGACTGAGGTTATATTGTTGTTGTAATAGTTTATCCTAACAAGGCCAGGGACTGAGGTTATATTGTTGTTGTAATAGTTTATCCTAACAAGGCCAGGGACTGAGGTTGTATTGTTGTTGTAATAGTTTATCCTAACAAGGCCAGGGACTGAGGTTATATTGTTGTTGTAATAGTTTATCCTAACAAGGCCAGGGACTGAGGTTGTATTGTTGTTGTAATAGTTTATCCTAACAAGGCCAGGGACTGAGGTTATATTGTTGTTGTTTAATAGTTTATCCTAACAAGGCCAGGGACTGAGGTTATATTGTTGTTGTTTAATAGTTTATCCTAACAAGGCCAGGGACTGAGGTTATATTGTTGTTTAATAGTTTATCCTAACAAGGCCAGGGACTGAGGTTGTATTGTTGTTTAATAGTTTATCCTAACAAGGCCAGGGACTGAGGTTATATTGTTGTTTAATAGTTTATCCTAACAAGGCCAGGGACTGAGGTTATATTGTTGTTGTTTAATAGTTTATCCTAACAAGGCCAGGGACTGAGGTTATATTGTTGTTGTTTAATAGTTTATCCTAACAAGGCCAGGGACTGAGGTTATATTGTTGTTTAATAGTTTATCCTAACAAGGCCAGGGACTGAGGTTATATTGTTGTTTAATAGTTTATCCTAACAAGGCCAGGGACTGAGGTTGTATTGTTGTTTAATAGTTTATCCTAACAAGGCCAGGGACTGAGGTTGTATTGTTGTTGTTTAATAGTTTAACCTAACAAGGCCAGGGACTGAGGTTGTATTGTTGTTGTAATAGTTTATCCTAACCAGGGACTGAGGTTATATTGTTGTTTAATAGTTTATCCTAACAAGGCCAGGGACTGAGGTTGTATTGTTGTTGTAATAGTTTATCCTAACAAGGCCAGGGACTGAGGTTGTATTGTTGTTGTAATAGTTTATCCTAACAAGGCCAGGGACTGAGGTTGTATTGTTGTTTAATAGTTTATCCTAACAAGACCAGGGACTGAGGTTTTATTGTTGTAATAGTTTATCCTAACAAGGCCAGGGACTGAGGTTGTATTGTTGTTTAATAGTTTATCCTAACAAGGCCAGGGACTGAGGTTGTATTGTTGTTGTTTAATAGTTTATCCTAACAAGGCCAGGGACTGAGGTTGTATTGTTGTTTAATAGTTTATCCTAACAAGGCCAGGGACTGAGGTTGTATTGTTGTTGTTTAATAGTTTATCCTAACAAGGCCAGGGACTGAGGTTATATTGTTGTTGTAATAGTAGTCTAATTGGGGACATTACATTTCAACGTGTGTGTCTGTGTGTGTGTGTGTGTGTGTGTGTGTGTGTGTGTGTGTGTGTGTGTGTGTGTGTGGACAGTAACAGTCAGATCTAAGTGTTCTCGGGAACTGGGCTGACTCAATGTTCTTTTTGAAACAAGTATTTGGGGCACGGCCATTTTGGAACCATGGAGATCACTTTGGTAATGAACGTTTTACACTGAAATCAAGCAGAACACAGACAAGTACACAGAAGGACACAGACAAGCACACAGAAGGACACAGACAAGCACATAGAAGGACACAGAAGGACAGACAAGCACACAGAAGGACACAGACAAGCACACACAAAGACACAGACAATCACACAGGAGGACACAGACAATCACACAGAAGCACACAGAAGGACACAGACAAGCACACAGAATGACACAGACAAGCACACAGAAGGACACAGACAATCACACAGGAGGACACAGACAAGCACACAGAAGGACACAGACAAGCACACAGAAAGACACAGACAATCACACAGAAGGACACAGAAGGACACAGACAAGCACGCAGAAGGACACAGACAAGCACACAGAAGGACACAGACAATCACACAGAAAGACACAGACAGGCACACAGAAGGACACAGACAAGCACACAGAAGGACACAGACAATCACACAGAAGGACACAGACAATCACACAGAAGGACACAGACAAGCACACAGAAGGACACAGAAGGACACAGACAAGCACACAGAAGGACACAGACAGGCACACAGAAGAACACAGAAGAACACAGACAAGCACACAGAATGACACAGACAAGCACACAGAAGGACACAGAGAAGAACACAGAATGACACAGACAAGCACACAGAAGGACACAGAGAAGCACACAGAAGGACACAGACAAGCACACAGAAGGACACAGACAAGCACACAGAAGGACACAGACAAGCACACAGCAGGACACATACAAGCACACAGAAGGACACAGACAAGCACACAGAAGGACACAGACAAGCACACAGAAGGACACAGAAGGACACGGACAAGCACACAGAAGGACACATACATTCACACAGAAGGACACAGACAAGCATACATAAGGACATAGACAAGCACACAGAAGGACACAGACAAGCACACAGAAGGACACAGACAAGCACACAGAAGGACACAGACAAGCAAACAGAAGAAAATAGACAAGCACACAGAAGGACTCAGAGAAGCACACAGAAGGCACACAGACAAGCACACATAACGACAGACAAGCACACAGAAGGACACAGACATGAGACATTATGAACCTATAAATGTCTCAGCCAAACTGTTTTACAGCTATAATATTCTCTATGGATCTCTCCATCCTGCCCTGAAACCTTCAACAATGTCTGAAGCCCTGAAACCTTCAATAATGTCTGAAGCCCTGAAACCTTCAACAATGTCAGAAGCCCTGAAACCTTCAACAATGTCAGAAGCCCTGAAACCTTCAACAATGTCAGAAGCCCTGATAGCTTCAACAATGTCTGAAGCCCTGATACCTTCAATAACATCTAAAGCCCTGAAACCTTCAACAATGTCTGAAGCCCTGATACCTTCAATAATGTCAGAAGCCCTGATACCTTCAATAATGTCAGAAGCCCTGATACCTTCAATAATGTCTGAAGCCCTGATGCCTTCAATAATGTCTGAAGCCCTGATAGCTTCAATAATGTCTGAAGCCCCGATACCTTCAATAATGTCTGAAGCCCTGATACCTTCAATAATGTCTGAAGCCCTGATACCTTCAATAATGTCTGAAGCCCTGATACCTTCAATAATGTCTGAAGCCCTGATACCTTCAATAATGTCTGAAGCCCTGATACCTTCAATAATGTCTGAAGCCCTGAAACCTTCAATAATGTCTGAAGCCCTGATACCTTCAATAATGTCTGAAGCCCTGATACCTTCAATAATGTCTGAAGCCCCGACACCTTCAATAATGTCTGAAGCCCTGATACCTTCAATAATGTCTGAAGCCCTGATACCTTCAATAATGTCTGAAGCCCTGAAACCTTCAATAATGTCTGAAGCCCTGATACCTTCAATAATGTCTGAAGCCCTGAAACCTTCAATAATGTCTGAAGCCCTGAAACCTTCAATAATGTCTGAAGCCCTGATAGCTTCAACAATGTCAGAAGCTGATACCTTCAATAATGTCTGAAGCCCTGAAACCTTCAATAATGTCTGAAGCCCTGAAACCTTCAATAATGTCTGAAGCCCTGAAACCTTCAAAAATATCTGCTCTCTTTTCATGTAAAGTACGTACGTGATTCATCCTGTGCGTCCAGTCACCTGCGTGGACCTGTGATGTGTTTCATTCCTTCGGGCTCAACCCTGAGATTCGATCTGTAGAACCCATAGGTACTGTGACACACGTGTATATAAAGGCTGTTAATGCATGCCAAACGGCAGCCTATTCCCTATCTAGTGCTCTGGGCCCTGGTCAGAAGGGGATATCTACAGAGGTAAACAGGGTGCCATTTAGGACGACTCTGTTTCATACCTCAAAAACATAATCAGATCATTTTGTTATTGTTTCTATTTTCGTGTTCTTTTCAATGGAAGATTTAATTACATGAATTGTTAACATGATTCACTAACTAATACGCTATAAAACAAATCTGATATTATTTTCTCTCACCTGATTATTTTTCTACTAATGCGATGTCGTCTGCAAGCGTGTATCTTGATGAGGAAGTGATGTCACACCGAGTAAGCTGGTGTGGAGGTGTGTTGTTGTGTTTCATTCATCTTACTGAAAACAGGTATGATATGAATATAAATTCAGTCTCATACTTACTGAAAACAGGTATGATATGAACATGAATATGTATTCAGTCTAATACTTACTGAAAACAGGTATGATATCAATATGTATTCAGTCTCATACTCACTGAAAACAGGTATGATATGAATGTGTATTCAGTGTCATACTTACTGAAAACAGGTATGATATGAATATGTATTCAGTCTCATACTTACTGAAAACAGGTATGATATGAACATGAATATGTATTCAGTCTAATACTTACTGAAAACAGGTATGATATCAATATGTATTCAGTCTCATACTCACTGAAAACAGGTATGATATGAATATGTATTCAGTCTCATACTTACTGAAAACAGGTATGATATGAATATGTATTCAGTCTCATACTTACTGAAAACAGGTATGATATGAATATGTATTCAGTCTCATACTTACTGAAAACAGGTATGATATGAATATGTATTCAGTCTCATACTTACTGAAAACAGGTATGATATGAATATGTATTCAGTCTCATACTTACTGAAAACAGGTATGATATGAATATGTATTCAGTCTCATACTCACTGAAAACAGGTATATACACACACAGGTTCTGATCCAATGCACATATTTCTAAGTGGGCCGCTAGTTTATATTAGAACAGAGTGTATGTACGCTGAGTGTGCGAGGCTACGATCCCTTATTGGTGTCACTTGTTAAATCCACTTCAATCAGTGTAGATGAAAGGGGAGGAGATCACATTACTTCCCCAGATAATTATCTCCGGTCATCGTCACAGCCGTGTATATTCCCCCTCGTGCCGGCACCACGACGGCTCTCAAGCAACTACATTGGACTTCTGCAAACTGGAAACCACATATCCTGAGGCCTCATTTATTGTAGCTGGGGACTTTAACAAAGCACATTTTAGGAAAACGCCAGCTAAGTTCTATCAACACGTTGTCTGCAATACTCACACTTCAAAAACTCTCGACTGTTGTTACATTGTTACCATTGTTATGGTTACAAGGCCCTCCCCCGCTATCCCTTCAGCAAATCAGATCACGACTCCATTCTGCTCCTCCCTTACTAAAGGCAGAACTCAAACATTAAGTACCCGTGCTAAGGTCTATTCAACGCTGGTCTGACCAATCAGAATCCATGCTTCAAGATTGTTTTGATCACAAGGACTGGGATATGTTCCGGGATGACTCTGAGAATAACATTGTGTACACTGATACGGTGACTGAGTTCATCAGGAAGTGTGTAGGGGATGTTGTTCCCACTGTGACTATTAAAACCCACCCAAACCAGAAACAGTGGATAGATGGCATCATCCGCGCAAAACTGAAAGCGTGAACAACCACATTTAACCACAACAAGGTGACTGGGAATATGGTTTAGTATAAACAGTCCAGTTATGTCCTCCGTAAGGCAATCAAACAGGCAAAAGGTCAGTACAGAGATAGAGTGGACTTGCAATTCAACGGCTCAGACACGAGACGTATGTGGCAGGGACTCCAGACCATCTTGGATTACTAAGGGAAAGCCCACGTCTCGGACACCGACGTCTTTCTCCCGGACTAGTTAAACACCTTCTTCTCCTGCTTTGAGGATAACACAGTGCCCCCCGGCGAGGGCCGATCCTGAGGACTGTGAGCTCTCGTTCTCCGCGGCCGACTTAACTAAGACATTTAAGAGTGTTAATACTCGCAAGGTTGCCGGCCCAGAATGCATCCCCCTAGCCGCCTCTACAGAGCATGAGCAGACCAGCTGGAAGGTGTGTTTACGAACATATTCAATCTCTCCCTATCCCAGTCTGTTGACCCCACCTGCTTCAAGATGGCCACCGTTGTTCCTGTACCCGAGAGAGCTAAGGTAACTGAACTAAATGACTATCGCCCCATAGCACTCGCTTCTGTCATCATGAAGTGCTTTGTGAGGCTATATTTAATCCCAAGTGCAGGGGTTTTAGAAAGGGTTCATGCTATAACAGCAAATGTCTCTAAGTCACCCCAACTTCAAGACAAATCAAAAGGTGGTTGACCCTGACTAATTGCAGACACTTGTCATATTATACTACATAGGCAAGATCTGTTGTGTTTATGAGCTACTGAGAGTCTCTTTACCACCTCTGCTTCTGCACACTACTAAAATGACAAAATTATTGAGAGAAGAGACATTTTAATATAGCCAATTCTCATTTTATGACTTAAAAATCAACATGTCCATTATGTAGAATACCTGCCTGAATGACTACATGAATGACTACATGAACACCTACATGAATACCTACATTAATTACTTCATTAATACCTACATGAATGACTACATGAACACCTACATGAATACCTACATGAATGACTACATGAATAACCAATTTAATTAATACATGGGTGACCACATGAATGACTACATGAATTACTACATGAATAACTACATGAATGACTACATGAATGACTACATGAACACATACATGAATACCTACATGAATGACTACATCAATACCTACATGAATGAATACATGGGTGACCACATGGACGACTACATGAATACCCACATGAAGGACTACATTAATACATGGGTGACCACATGAATGACTACATTAATGACTACATGAATACCTATAGGAATTAATACATGGGTGACCACATGAGTGACTACATGAATACATACATTCCAATGTGAAGGACTACTTAAATACCTACATGAATGACTACATGAATGACTACTTGAATACCTACATTAATGACTACATGGGTGACCACATTAATGACCACATGAATACCTACATGGATGACTACATGAATGACTACACAAATGACTACATTAACACCTACAAGAATGGCTACATGAATACCTATATGAATACCTACATGCATACCTACATGAATGACTACATTAATGCCTACATTAATGCCTACATGAATGACTACATGAATGCCTACATGAATGCCTATATGAATACCAAAAAGCATACCTACATGAATGCCTACATGAATGACTACACGAATGCCTACATGAATGCCTATATGAATACCAAAAAGCATACCTACATGAATACCTACATGAATGCCTACATGAATGACTAAGCCGCTTGTGATTTACACACAGGTAGGCATATTAGATTTCAAGATAAATAGTTACAGCAGCAAAATAGGGAAGGAACGGAAAACTAAATGACCAATGAGGAATAACAGTAATGGTTTTTACTGACTAATGATCCTGTAACATGATATCCTTTATACGGAATAGGACACCTTCTACTGATCTACATCAGCTAATGTCAAATAAATACTGTCTATTAAACAGAACTGTAACTGCAAGCTGCAGTTTTCATGGAACCAGTCAGCCGGCCAGATAGTACCAGTCGGCAGGCCAGATAGTACCAGTCGGCTGGCCAGAAGGGACCAGTCAGCCAGCCCGATAGTACCAGACGGCAAGCCAGATAGGACCAGTCGGACGGCCAGATAGGATCAGTCAGCCAGCCAGAGGGGTCAGCTGGCCAGATAGTACCAGTCAGCTGGCCAGAAGGGACCAATCGGCAGACTGTTTCAATCTGGTTGACCAATTAAAAGATTGGGTGGTGTACAGAAGATAACCCTATTTGGTAAAAGACCAAGTCCATATTATGGCAAGAACAGCTCAAATAAGCAAAGAGAAATGACAGCTCCATCATTACTTTAAGACAAGAGGATAAGTCAATCCGAAAAATGTCAAGAACTTCAAAAGTTTCTTCAAGTGCAGTCGCAAAAACCATCAAGCGCTGTGATGAAACTGGCTCTCATGAGGACCGTCACAGGGAAGGAAGACCCAGATTTACCTCTGCTGCAGAGGATACGTTCATTAGAGTTAACTGTCTCTCATGAGGACCACCACAGGAAAGGAAGACCCAGAGTTACCTCTTCTGCAGAGGACACGTTCACCTCAGTTAACTGCACCTCAGATTGCAGCCCAAAGAAATACTTCACAGAGTTCAAGTAACAGACACATCTCAACATCAACTGTTCAGAGGAGACTGGCGTGAATCAGGCCTTTTTTGGTTACTACATGATTTCATGTGTTAGTTCATAGTTTTGATGTCTTCACTATTATTCTACAATGTAGAAAATGTATTGACAATTACATGAAGTTGATGCAAAGAGTCAATATTTGCAGTGTTGACCCTTCTTTTTCAAGACCTCTGCAATCCGCCCTGGCATGCTGTCAATTAACTTCTGGGCCACATCCTGACTGATGGCAGCCCATTCTTGCATAATCAATGCTTGGAGTTTGTCAGAATTTGTGGGTTTTTGTTTGTCAATCAATCAATCAATCAAATTTATTTTATATAGCCCTTCGTACATCAGCTGATATCTCAAAGTGCTGTACAGAAACCCAGCCTAAAACCCCAAACAGCAAGCAATGCAGGTGAAGAAGCACGGTGGCTAGGAAAAACTCCCTAGAAAGGCCAAAACCTAGGAAGAAACCTAGAGAGGAACCAGGCTATGTGGGGTGGCCAGTCCTCTTGTCCACCCGCCTCTTGAGGATTGACCACAAGTTCTCAATGGAGATTAAGGTCTGGGGAGTTTACTGCCATGGATCCAAAATATCTATGTTTTGTTCCCCTAGCCACTTAGGTATTACTTTTGCCTTATGGCAAGGTGCTCCATCATGCTGGAAAAGGCATTGTTCGTCACCAAACTGTTCCTGGATGGTTGGGAGAAGTTGCTCTCGGAGGATGTGTTGGTACCATTCTTTATTCATGGCTGTGTTCTTAGGCAACATTGTGAGTGAACCCACTCCCTTGGCTGAGAAGCAACACCACACAGGAATGGTCTCAGGATGCTTTATTGTTGGCATGACACAGGACTGATGGTAGCGCTCACCTTGTCTTCTCCGGACAAGCTTTTTTCTGGATGCCCCAAACAATCGTAAAGGGGATTCATCAGAGAAAATGACTTTACCCCAGTCCTCAGCAGTCCAATCCCTGTACCTTTTGCAGAATATCAGTCTGTCCCTGATGTTTTTCCTGGAGAGAAGTGGCTTCTTGCTGCCCTTCTTGACACCAGGCCATCCTCCAAAAGTCTTCTCCTCACTGTGCATGCAGATGCACTCACACCTGCCTGCTGCCATTCCTGAGCAAGCTCTGTACTGGTGGTGCCCCGATCCCGCAGCTGAATCAACTTTAGGAGACGGTCCTGGCGCTTGCTGGACTTTCTTGGGTGCCCTGAAGCATTCTTTACAACAATTGAACCGCTCTCCCTGAAGTTCTTGATGATCCAATAAATGGTTGATTTAGGTGCGATCTTACTGGCAGCAATATCCTTGCCTGTGAAGCCCTTTTTGTGCAAAGCAATGATTATTTTATTTTTTATGTACCGAAGCAGCATTTTAATTTAGAAGTTAGAGTAATTAATCCTCAACGTCACATGGTCTCCTCCAGGACGTGGACATGAACATATTGGATCCTCTCTGTTCTTCTCTTTCCTCAGCCCACTGCTCTCCTCTCTCTGTCGCCAGAAATACGCCCACCAGCCTGGTTTAGTGTGCCCACTTTCATCCAATCACTACAAAGAGCTTGGCACCAGAACACACACACGTGACTTCCCATTCCAGGGTTACCACATCATATGAAGAACACTATGCTACTTCCTGCTCCAGAGTTACCACATCATATGAAGATCACTATGTTACTTCCTGTTCCAGGGTTACCAGGTTACCACATCATATGAAGAACACTTTGTTACTTCCTGTTCCAGGGTTACCACATCATATGAAGATCACTATGCTACTTCCTGTTCCAGGGTTACCAGGTTACCACATCATATGAAGAACAGCATGTGTTGATTCTCTACAGCAGAGCGCCTGTGGTTCCAAATTACATCTCATTAGGTTGTTCGTCACCCACGTTTGTGTGTGTGTGTGTGCGTGCGTGTAGCCTTGACTGTGTCCTCCATTAGCCTGTTAGTCAGCTCCGTTGCTCATCATCTTACCGGGTAGAGAGGAACCAGGCTATGAGGGGTGGCCAGTCCTCTTCTGGCTGTACCAGGTAGAGAGGAACCAGGCTATGAGGGGTGGCCAGTCCTCTTCTGGCTGTACCAGGTAGAGAGGAACCAGGCGAGTTGAAAACAGCAGGTCTGGGACAGGTAGCACGTCCAGTGTACAGGTCAGGGTTCCATAGCTGCAGGCAGAACAGTTGAAACTGGAGCAGCAGCACAACCAGGTGGACTGGGGAAAGCAAGACGTCATCACTAGGTATGATCAGAGGGCTCAGGTCGAGAGAGAGAGGGCTCAGGTCGAGAGAGAGAGGGCTCAGGTCGAGAGAGAGAGAGAGAGAGAGAGAGAGCGACAGAGAGCATACTTAAATTCACACAGGTCACCGGGTAAGACAGGAGAAATACTCCAGATATAACAGACTGACCTTAGGCCCCAACTATTGCAGCATAAATACTGGAGGCTGAGACAGGAGGGGACTGTGGCCCCTTCCAACGATACCTCCGGACAGGGCCAAACAGGTTGCATAACCCCACCCACTTTGCCAAAGCACAGCCCCCACACCACTAGAGGGATATCTTCAACCACCAACTTACCATCCTGAGACAAGACCGAGTATAGCCACGGCACAACCCAAGGGGGGGCGCCAAACCAGACAGGAAGATCACATCAGTGACTCAACCCACTCAAGTGACGCACCCCCCCTAGGGACGGCATGAAAGAGCCCCAGTAAGCCTCAGCCCCTGTAATAGGGTTAGAGGCAGAGAATCCCAGTGGAAAGAGGGGAACCGGCCAGGCAGAGACAGCAAGGGCAGTTCGTTGCTCCAGAGCCTTTCCGTTCACCTTCCCACTCCTGGGCCAGACTACACTCAATATATGTATATGTATGCCCGCGGGCCTCTTGCCTAAGTGCCTCCCCCCCTGGGAACAAATTAAACAGGAGAACAAATCATTTCTCAAACAACCTAAGAAACAAAGGACATCAAATAAGCTCTATCTGAGCAACAAACTCACAGAACATACCAACTGCTACCAACAACTAACATAGTAAATTATCCACAGCCATCAGCCTCCTCTCTCAGCAATGACCTCCCAGCAATGAATCTCTATCACATTCAATCTCTCTGCAATGACCTCCCAGCAATGACCTCCCTCACATTCAATCTCTCTGCAATGACCTCCCAGCAATGAATCTCTATCACATTCAATCTCTCTGCAATGACCTCCCAGCAATGAATCTCTATCACATTCAATCTCTCTGCAATGACCTCCCAGCAATGAATCTCTATCACATTCAATCTCTCTGCAATGACCTCCCAGCAATGAATCTCTATCACATTCAATCTCTCTGCAATGACCTCCCAGCAATGAATCTCTATCACATTCAATCTCTCTGCAATGACCTCCCAGCAATGAATCTCTATCACATTCAATCTCTCTGCAATGACCTCCCAGCAATGAATCTCGATCACATTCAATCTCTCTGCAATGACCTCCCAGCAATGAATCTCTATCACATTCAATCTCTCTGCAATGACCTCCCAGCAATGAATCTCTATCACATTCAATCTCTCTGCAATGACCTCCCAGCAATGAATCTCTATCACATTCAATCTCTCTGCAATGACCTCCCAGCAATGAATCTCTATCACATTCAATCTCTCTGCAATGACCTCCCAGCAATGAATCTCTATCACATTCAATCTCTCTGCAATGACCTCCCAGCAATGATCTCCCTCCTGAACAGAACACTGGCTTTTATGTAGCTTCAGAATGAATGGGTAATTGGAGACAGCTGCGTCTTGACGAGGGGGCGAGGTCAGCTCTCCAATTAGCCATGGTCGACCAATCAGCTGCTTGAGGGATTTCAGGAAGCCATTTCCTGAAATAAACACATGCAAATAATGGTAGTTAATAATAGTAGGTAATAATGGTAGGTAATAATGGTAGTAATACTGGTAGGTGATAATGGTAGGTAATAATGGTAGTAAAACTGGTAGGTGATAATGGTAGGTAATAATGGTAGGTAATAATGGTAGTAATACTGGTAGGTGACAATGGTAGGTAATAATGGTAGGTTAAAATGACAGGTAATAACAGTAGGTAATAATGGTAGGTAATACTGGTAGATAATAATGGTAGGTAATAATGGTATTAATACTGGCAGGCGATAATGGTAGGTAATAATGGTAGGTAATAATGGTAGTAATACTGGTAGGTGATAATGGTAGGTAATAATGGTAGGTGTTAATGGTAGGTGCTAATGGTAGGTGAAAATGGTAGGTAATACTGATAGGTAATAATGGTAGTTAATAATGGTAGGTAATAATGGTATGTAATAATGATAGGTAATAATGGTAGGTATTAATGGTAGTTAATAATGGTAGGTGTTAATGGTAGGTAATAATGACAGGTAATAACAGTAGGTAATAATGGTATTAATAATTGTACATAATAATGGTAGGTGATAATGATAGGTAATAATGGTCGGTAATAATGACAGGTAATAATGGTAGTTAATAATGGTAGGTAATAATGGTAGTTAATCATGGTAGTTATTACTGGTAGGTAATAATGGTAGGTATTAATGGTATGTATTAATGGTAGGTGATCGTGGTAGGTAATAATGGTAGGTAATAATGGTAGTTATTCATGGTAGTTAATACCGGTAGGTAATAATGGTAGGTATTAATGGTAGGTAATAATGTTAGGTAATAATGGTAGATAATCATGGTAGTTAATACCGGTAGGTAATAATGGTAGGTATTAATGGTAGGTAATAATGGTAGGTAATAATGGTAGTTAATCATGGTAGTTAATACCGGTAGGTAATAATGGTAGTTAATACCGGTAGGTAATAATGGTAGTTAATCATGGTAGTTAATACCGGTAGGTAATAATGCTATGTAATAATTATATATATAATGATAATTCATTATGAGGAGTCCATTCCTCTGCACCAGTGATGTATTAATGGTAGTTAACACCGGTAGGTAATAATGGTAGTTAATCATGGTAGTTAATCATGGTAGTTAATACCGGTAGGTAATAATGCTATGTAATAATTATATATATAATGATAATTCATTATGAGGAGTCCATTCCTCTGCACCAGTGATGTATTCATGGTAGTTAACACCGGTAGGTAATAATGGTAGTTAATCATAGTAGTTAACACCGGTAGGTAATAATGGTAGTTAATCATGGTAGTTAATACCGGTAGGTAATAATGGTAGTTAATCATGGTAGTTAATACCGGTAGGTAATAATGGTAGTTAATCATGGTAGTTAATACCGGTAGGTAATAATGGTAGTTAATCATGGTAGTTAACACCGGTAGGTAATAATGGTAGTTAATCATGGTAGTTAATACCGGTAGGTAATAATGGTAGTTAATCATGGTAGTTAATACCGGCCCCCCTCAACACTGGGGCCCCACAAGGGTGCGTTCTGAGCCCTCTCCTGTACTCCCTGTTCACCCACGACTGCGTGGCCACGCACGCCTCCAACTCAATCATCAAGTTTGCGGACGACACAACAGTGGTAGGCTTGATTACCAACAACGACGAGACGGCCTACAGGGAGGAGGTGAGGGCCCTCGGAGTGTGGTGTCAGGAAAATAACCTCACACTCAACGTCAACAAAACTAAGGAGATGATTGTGGACTTCAGGAAACAGCAGAGGGAACACCCCCCTATCCACATCGATGGAACAGTAGTGGAGAGGGTAGCAAGTTTTAAGTTCCTCGGCATACACATCACAGACAAACTGAATTGGTCCACTCACACAGACAGCATTGTGAAGAAGGCGCAGCAGCGCCTCTTCAACCTCAGGAGGCTGAAGAAATTTGGCTTGTCACCAAAAGCACTCACAAACTTCTACAGATGCACAATCGAGAGCATCCTGGCGGGCTGTATCACCGCCTGGTACGGCAACTGTTCCGCCCTCAACCGTAAGGCTCTCCAGAGGGTGGTGAGGTCTGCACAACGCATCACCGGGGGCAAACTACCTGCCCTCCAGGACACCTACACCACCCGATGTCACAGGAAGGCCATAAAGATCATCAAGGACATCAACCACCCGAGCCACTGCCTGTTCACCCCGCTATCATCCAGAAGGCGAGGTCAGTACAGGTGCATCAAAGCTGGGACCGAGAGACTGAAAAACAGCTTCTATCTCAAGGCCATCAGACTGTTAAACAGCCACCAGTAACATTGAGTGGCTGCTGCCAACACACTGACACTGACTCAACTCCAGCCACTTTAATAATGGGAATTGATGGGAAATGATGTAAATATATCACTAGCCACTTTAAACAATGCTACCTTATATAATGTTACTTACCCTACATTATTCATCTCATATGCATACGTATATACTGTACTCTATATCATCGACTGTATCCTTATGTAATACATGTATCACTAGCCACTTTAAACTATGCCACTTTGTTTACATACTCATCTCATTTGTACATACTGTACTCGATACCATCTACTGTATCTTGCCTATGCCGCTCTGTACCATCACTCATTCATATATCCTTATGTACATATTCTTTATCCCCTTACACTGTGTACAAGACAGTAGTTTTGGAATTGTTAGTTAGATTACTTGTTGGTTATTACTGCATTGTCGGAACTAGAAGCACAAGCATTTCGCTACACTCGCATTAACATCTGCTAACCATGTGTATGTGACAAATAAAATTTGATTTGATTTGATTTGATTTGATTTAGGTAATACTGGTAGGTATAATGGTAGGTAATAATGGTAGGTAATAATGGTAGTTAATATGGTAGTTAATACCGGTAGGTAATACTGGTAGGTATAAATGGTAGGTAATAATGGTAGGTATTAATGGTAGTTAATCATGGTAGTTAATACCGGTAGGTAATAATGGTAGTTAATCATGGTAGTTAATACCGGTAGGTAATACTGGTAGGTATAAATGGTAGGTAATAATGGTAGGTAATAATGGTAGTTAATATGGTAGTTAATACCGGTAGGTAATACTGGTAGGTATAAATGGTAGGTAATAATGGTAGTTAATCATGGTAGTTAATACCGGTAGGTAATAATGCTATGTAATAATTATATATATAATGATAATTCATTATGAGGAGTCCATTCCTCTGCACCAGTAAATGTATTCATGGTAGTTAACACCGGTAGGTAATAATGGTAGTTAATCATGGTAGTTAATCATGGTAGTTAATACCGGTAGGTAATAATGCTATGAAAACACCAGTGAGTCAGTCAGTCCCCATGCAGCTCTACTGGACACAACAAACAACAACAAAAACAATGTCTTGTGTGTGTGGGAGTGTGTTTATATGTGTGTCTGTGTGTGTGTGTGTGTGTGTGTGTGTGTGTGTGTGTGTGTGTGTGTGTGTGTGTGTGTGTGTGTGTGTGTGTGTGTGTGTATTTGTGTGTTTACGTGTGTGTTTGTGTGTTTGTGTGTGTGTGTGTTCACGTGTGTCTGTGCATGTGTTTTTGTGTGTGTGTGTGTGTGTGTGTGTGTGTGAGTGTGTGTGTGTGTGTGTGTGTGTGTGTGTGTGTGATTCAGAGGGAGACCAGTGGACATGACTGGACCAATCCAACCCCTCAGCAGCAGATAGAGGGAAGGACAAAGTCAACCAGGTAGAGACACAGAACAGCACAGCGACACACACTACAACAGACAGAGGTAACAGTCTCTCTCTCTAACCACTATAACAGACAGAGGTAACAGTCTCCCTCTCTCTCTAACCACTACAACAGACAGAGGTAACAGTCTCCCTCTTTCTCTAACCACTACAACAGACAGAGGTAACAGTCTCCCTCTCTCTCTAACCACTACAACAGACAGAGGTAACAGTCTCCCTCTCTAACCACTACAACAGACAGAGGTAACAGTCTCTCTATCTAACCACTACAACAGACAGAGGTAACAGTCTCTCTCTCTAACCACTACAACAGACAGAGGTAACAGTCTCCCTCTCTCTCTAACCACTACAACAGACAGAGGTAACAGTCTCCCTCTCTAACCACTACAACAGACAGAGGTAACAGTCTCTCTATCTAACCACTACAACAGACAGAGGTAACAGTCTCTCTCTCTAACCACTACAACAGACAGAGGTAACAGTCTCTCTCTCTAACCACTACAACAGACAGAGGTAACAGTCTCCCTCTCTCTCTAACCACTACAACAGACAGAGGTAACAGGTTGTACCACAGCTGACTGGAGGGTCAGACCTGAGCCTTTAAAGCCACAGGGACCGGCTGCAGGATGGACAGATGTCCTACAGATGTAATGCGGCCCATCGCATCCTATGGATTTAGAGAATCAATTATTCAATAGACTTTTATTCGTTGTTTCGTCTAATCTCATCTTTAAGCCCGTGACAAGGACTACATATCGATTTTATTAGTTGCTCCTATAAAAGAAAATCTCAAAACCCTGAAATCTAACATGATAAAAATGTAATTATCGTTCCTGGTTCCATCTCCACAGGGGCACAACTATAATCCAACCCTCTGTACATTGGGGTGTAAAATGGTGCCCTGGGCAAGGCCACAGTATTTATGGGCCTTTCCAAAAAACACCTTCCATTTTTCAAATGATCTGCCCTGCGTTCCTAAAGACACCCTTATCCATGGCACCCTGTGGGCCCTGGTCTAAAGTAGTACCCTACTAACCCTATGGGCCCTGGTCTAAAGTAGTACACTACTAACCCTATGGGCCCTGGTCTAAAGTAGTACCCTACTAACCCTATGGGCCCTGGTCTAAAGTAGTACCCTATTAACCCTATGGGCCCTGGTCTAAAGTAGTACACTACTAACCCTATGGGCCCTGGTCTAAAGTAGTACCCTATTAACCCTATGGGCCCTGGTCTAAAGTAGTACCCTACTAACCCTATGGGCCCTGGTCTAAAGTAGTACCCTACTAACCCTATGGGCCCTGGTCTAAAGTAGTACACTACTAACCCTTTAGGCCCTGGTCTAAAGTAGTACCCTACTAACCCTATGGGCCCTGGTCTAAAGTAGTACCCTACTAACCCTATGGGCCCTGGTCTAAAGTAGTACCCTACTAACCCTATGGGCCCTGGTCTAAAGTAGTACCCTACTAACCCTATGGGCCTTGGTCTAAAGTAGTACCCTACTAACCCTATGGGCCCTGGTCTAAAGTAGTACACTACTAACCCTATGGGCCCTGGTCTAAAGTAGTACACTACTAACCCTATGGGCCCTGGTCTAAAGTAGTACGGTACTAACCCTATGGGCCCTGGTCTAAAGTAGTACACTACTACACTACTAACCCTATGGGCCCTGGTCTAAAGTAGTACACTACTAACCCTATGGGCCCTGGTCTAAAGTAGTACACTACTAACCCTATGGGCCCTGGTCTAAAGTAGTACACTACTACACTACTAACCCTATGGGCCCTGGTCTAAAGTAGTACCCTACTAACCCTATGGGTCCTGGTCTAAAGTAGTACCCTACTAACCCTATGGGCCCTGGTCTAAAGTAGTACCCTACTACACTACTAACCCTATGGGCCCTGGTCTAAAGTAGTACCCTACTAACCCTATGGAACCTGGTCTAAAGTAGTACGGTACTAACCCTATGGGCCCTGGTCTAAAGTAGTACACTACTACACTACTAACCCTATGGGCCCTGGTCTAAAGTAGTACCCTACTAACCCTATGGGCCCTGGTCTAAAGTAGTACACTACTACACTACTAACCCTATGGGCCCTGGTCTAAAGTAGTACCCTACTAACCCTATGGGCCCTGGTCTAAAGTAGTACCCTACTAACCCTATGGGTCCTGATCTAAAGTAGTACCCTACTAACCCTATGGGCCCTGGTCTAAAGTAGTGCACTACTAACTCTATGGGCCTTGGTCTAAAGTAGTACCCTACTAACCCTATGGGCCCTGGTCTAAAGTAGTACCCTACTAACCCTATGGCCCCTGGTCTAAAGTAGTACACTACTAACCCTATGGGCCCTGGTCTAAAGTAGTAGACTACTACACTACTAACCCTATGGGCCCTGGTCTAAAGTAGTACCCTACTAACCCTATGGGCCCTGGTCTAAAGTAGTACCCTACTAACCCTATGGGCCCTGGTCTAAAGTAGTAGACTACTACACTACTAACCCTATGGGCCCTGGTCTAAAGTAGTACCCTACTAACCCTATAGGCCCTGGTCTAAAGTAGTACCCTACTAACCCTATGGGCCCTGGTCTAAAGTAGTAGACTACTAACCCTATGGGCCCTGGTCTAAAGTAGTACCCTACTAACCCTATGGGCCCTGGTCTAAAGTAGTACCCTACTAACCCTATGGGCCCTGGTCTAAAGTAGTAGACTACTACACTACTAACCCTATGGGCCCTGGTCTAAATTCTGGAATGGAGTGTAATTGAGTGAACGGAATGGTTTCATACACATGGTCTGTATTTAACACCTTTCCATGAACAACATTGTGGCTGTTACTGTCCTCTCCTCAGCAGCCTGTCCGACTGTCATTCTTCCACGGCTCTCTTTGCCGTCGGAGACTCCTCTCCATCACACTGGGGGTCTTATGGAGCTCTGTCCAGCCCATGACAGTTTACTCTGTGATTGGCAATGGCAAAATTCCCCAAAAAATAAATGATTTACTAAACAGAGAAGTTTTGAGGACAATCTAGCTAATCCAGCTGTAGAAACAGGTATAGATGATCTGCTGAGTTCAAGATCTGATCCCTCCCTCCCTCCCTCCCTCCCTCCCTCCCTCCCTCCCTCCCTCCCTCCCTCCTCCTATGTCTTCATTCCCTCCCGTCTGTCCTCTACAATCAGACTCTGAGAGGCCTTGTGGAGTCTCAGCTCCTGTGACTGTTGATAACAAAGTGGACAGGGAGGTTGTGGTCTGCTAAGAGGGGCTGGGGGGAGACATATCACATCGTTCAGTGAGCCACAAAGGACTCATCTCCAAGGATCTTAGAGGGATGTGTGTGTGTGTGTGTGTGTGTGTGTGTGTGTGTGTGTGTGTGTGTGTGTGTGTGTGTGTGTGTGTGTGTGTGTGTGTGTGTGTGTGTGTGTGTGTGCGCGCATGTCATCTCCACCAGGTGTGGGTATGAATAGTGACCGTGGTGATGATAAGTAGAGTGGACATGACAGTATAAACAGGAACAGTAGTAGTCATATAACTAGATCGTGTACAGTGTTGTACCTCTATAACTAGATCCTGTACAGTGTTGTACCTCTACAACAGTAGTAGTAGTAATGTAACTAGATACTGTACAGTGTTGTACCTCTATAACTAGATCCTGTACAGTGTTGTACCTCTACAACAGTAGTAGTAATGTAACTAGATAGTGTACAGTGTTGTACCTCTACAACTAGATACTGTACAGTACCTCTACAACAGTAGTAGTGATATAACTAGATACTGTACAGTGTTGTACCTCTACAACAGTAGTAGTAATGTAACTAGATAGTGTACAGTGTTGTACCTCTACAACTAGATACTGTACAGTACCTCTACAACAGTAGTAGTGATATAACTAGATCCTGTACAGTGTTGTACCTCTACAACAGTAGTAGTGATATAACTAGATCCTGTACAGTGTTGTACATCTACAACAGTAGTAGTCATATAACTAGATACTGTACAGTGTTGTACATCTATAACTAGATACTGTACAGTGTTGTACCTCTATAACTAGATCCTGTACAGTGTTGTACCTCTATAACTAGATAGTGTACAGTGTTGTACCTCTACAACAGTAGTAGTCATATAACTAGATACTGTACAGTGTTGTACCTCTATAACTAGATACTGTACAGTGCTGTACCTCCATAACTAGATACTGTACAGTGTTGTACCTCTACAACAGTAGTAGTCATATAACTAGATACTGTACAGTGTTGTACCTCTACAACAGTAGAAGGACAGTGTTGTACCTCTACAACAGTAGAAGGACAGTGTTGTACCTCTACAACAGTAGAAGGACAGTGTTGTACCTCTATAACTAGATAGTGTACAGTGTTGTACCTCTACAACAGTAGTAGTCATATAACTAGATACTGTACAGTGTTGTACCTCTACAACAGTAGAAGGACAGTGTTGTACCTCTATAACTAGATAGTGTACAGTGTTGTACCTCTACAACAGTAGAAGGACAGTGTTGTACCTCTACAACAGTAGAAGGACAGTGTTGTACCTCTACAACAGTAGAAGGACAGTGTTGTACCTCTACAACAGTAGAAGGACAGTGTTGTACCTCTATAACTAGATAGTGTACAGTGTTGTACCTCTATAACTAGATAGTGTACAGTGTTGTACCTCTACAACAGTAGAAGGACAGTGTTGTACCTCTACAACAGTAGAAGGACAGTGTTGTACCTCTACAACAGTAGAAGGACAGTGTTGTACCTCTATAACTAGATAGTGTACAGTGTTGTACCTCTACAACAGTAGAAGGACAGTGTTGTACCTCTACAACAGTAGAAGGACAGTGTTGTACCTCTACAACAGTAGAAGGACAGTGTTGTACCTCTACAACAGTAGAAGGACAGTGTAAAATGAAAACTCCGTCTATCAACCGGTGGGTGGATATGTAGTTCTGCTGCCTCTGTTCACAGCGTCGGCTGCCTGGTCAAGAACATAGTCAGGCTGATAGACTGGAGACGGCAGCAGGCAGGATGGGGCTGATAGACTGGAGACGGCAGCAGGCAGGATGGGGCTGATAGACTGGAGACGGCAGCAGGCAGGATGGGGTTGATAGACTGGAGACGGCAGCAGGCAGGATGGGGCTGATAGACTGGAGACGGCAGCAGGCAGGATGGGGCTGATAGACTGGAGACGGCAGCAGGCAGGATGGGGCTGATAGACTGGAGACGGCAGCAGGCAGGATGGGGCTGATAGACTGGAGACGGCAGCAGGCAGGATGGGGCTGATAGACTGGAGACGGCAGCAGGCAGGATGGGGCTGATAGACTGGAGACGGCAGCAGGCAGGATGGGGCTGATATTCTTTAGGTTCCTGATTTATAAGCATTTTTGTTGTTGACCGATGTAATAATGCCTATGTTTTAAGTGTTTAGTCTGCCTCACTGAGCCTCTCTTCCCTTAGACCCTCGTAACTCTGGTCCCCAGGCTCTGCCACCAGCCAATGTTGACTCTGAATCTGGCTTATCTAACTAAGGCAGGTTGCCGTTTATAGTTATGAGTTTTGCCCCTTAAATAGGCTAGCTGCAAATGGCTGTATTTTAAAAAAATAATGTAAAAAAATATTTTCTTTTTGGTGTTAATTTATGGTTAGGAATGAAGGTTAGCCGTGTGGTTATGGGTTAGGTTTTATATCAGATTGTTTGACTGTTAGTTACCATTCTGCAGAGCTGCCTCTACAACAAGATTCATCATGGGAAAAACGCTAACCTGTCTGTCTAAAGGGAAAATCGCTCAGTTCTGTCTCCAGGACAAGACAGGACCAACGATCACCTGCCTGTCTAAAGGGTTCTGTCTCCAGGACAAGACAGGACCAACGATCACCTGCCTGTCTAAAGGGTTCTGTCTCCAGGACAAGACAGGACCAACGATCACCTGCTGCCTTATTTGGCCGTTCTGTCTCTGACAAGGCTACTTTACGATCAAAAAAAGTATATTAACGTCGTTTATTACAGACTTTCACAAGTACTTCAATCAGGGGACCCTGCACGTCCGGTACGGTTCTTCAATTCTACGCGAGTTACAAAAATCACGGATACATTAGGAAGAGATTGATTTTTCTTAATTTTACAACAATAAAACATTTTAAAATTGACATGTGAGGAATTCTGTGCATTTCTCCACCTTTCACTTCCTCGAGGTTGTTTCCTTCTCAGGCATGACGTGTCATAAGTCATGGCTTGATGTGAGGACGGAAAACTGATTTTATTCATCCCCCTATTGCCCTTAAGACATCATTATGAATATTTGGATTTTGAATGGGGGGGGGCACACTATAAAGTTGACTGAAACTGTGATTAACAGTCAAATGTTTCATATTGACTTTAAGAATATTGTAGATGTTTTGAATAATGCTTCCGTTTTAGTGTTGCTAAGAGCAACATGGGTAACTGGCTGTAAATGAACCACAGGAAAAAAACCCTAAGGGGCTACGATTCTCTGCTAAATGTTCGTCCTATCCTTTTATAGACAGTATATAACACAGTACCAGAGCAGTACCAGGTGGCAGGAATCCACCATTCTGGACGGATGGTGAAGACCTAACAGAGGATTCCCTATATAGTGCACTCCTTTTTTTAAACCTAAAACCCTATGGGCCCTTCTCTTAATAGGGCATAGGGTTCCATTTGGGATTCTACAATAAGAAAAGAACATCCTTCAGCCATTTCTGCTTGATCAGGAAATGGACTTCAACAACACAAAAAGTTGTATTCTTGGCCAAGGCAAGACGTCTAATTAACCAGTGAAAAGGCCATGGCATTAAACAAGATCAGGATTGTTAAGCAGGAAAGTATTCAGAGATCCCTGACTTCAACGCTGAGAAACCCTGTAACCTTGCCATTCTGCCAACCTCCCATCTCAACAGACTAAAAACAGTTCTGCACCATTCAGATATAGACCTGTATCGGCCCAGTAACGGGAGCGTTGTTTTCATCAACCCTCCTATTCTACCTCTCCTCTCTCCACTCTGTCTTTCTTTTCCAAGGGCATATTTATTTTTGTAACAATTCGCTGTAAGTTGAAGTGTACTCAGGAGATAGGCTGTGTGTGTGTGTTGAGGTGCACTCAGGGGATGGTGAGCTGGAGGGGAGGGAGCTCATAACTCACTTTTATGTCTGTCGGTTTGGCCTCACGAGGGAGAGAGAGAGAGAGAGAGAGACGGAGGTGGAGAGAGAGAGAGAGACGGAAGTGGAGAGAGAGAGAGAGACAGAGGTGGAGAGAGAGCAGAGAGGAAGAGAAAAAAAGAAGAAGAGAGAGAGAGAAAGGTGGAGAGAAAGAGAGAAAGAGAGAGAGACAGAGGTGGAGAGAGATAAAGGTGGAGAGAAAGAGAGAAAGAGAGACGGAGGTGGAGAGAGAGCAGAGAGGAAGAGAAAGAAAGAAGAAGAGAGAGAGATAAAGGTGGAGAGAAAGAGAGAAAGAGAGAGAGACAGAGGTGGAGAGAGATAAAGGTGGAGAGAAAGAGAGAAAGAGAGACGGAGGTGGAGAGAGAGCAGAGAGGAAGAGAAAGAAAGAAGAAGAGAGAGAGAGATATAAAGGTGGAGAAAAAGAGAGAAAGAGAGAGAAACAGAGGTGGAGAGAGATAAAGGTGGAGAGAAAGAGAGAAAGAGAGACGGAGGTGAAGAGAGCAGAGAGGAAGAGAAAGAAATAAGAAGAAGAGAGAGAGAGACAGAGGTGGAGAGAGATAAAGGTGGAGAGAAAGAGAGAGAGACAGAGGTGGAGAGAGATAAAGGTGGAGAGAAAGAGAGAAAGAGAGAGAGACAGAGGTGGAGAGAGATAAAGGTGGAGAGAAAGAGAGAGAGACAGAGGTGGAGAGAGATAAAGGTGGAGAGAAAGAGAGAAAGAGAGAGAGACAGAGGTGGAGAGAGATAAAGGTGGAGAGAAGGAGAGAAAGCGAGAGAGACAGAGGTGGAGAGAGATAAAGGTGGAGAGAAAGAGAGAGAGACAGAGGTGGAGAGAGATAAAGGTTGAGAGAAAGAGAGACGGAGAGAGAGACAGAGGTGGAGAGAGATAAAGGTGGAGAGAAAGTGAGACAGAGAGAGAGACAGAGGTGGAGAGAGATAAAGTTGGAGAGAAAGAGAGAAAGACAGAGAGAGACAGAGAGAGAGAGAGATTAAGGTGGAGAGAAAGAGAGAGAGAGAGAGCGGGAGACAAGGAGAGAGAGAGAGAGAGAGAGAGAGAAAGAGAGAGAGAGCGGGAGACAAGGAGAGAGAGAAAGAGAGAGCGGGAGACAAGGAGAGAGAGAGAGAGACTGAGCGGGAGACAAGGAGAGAGAGATAGAGAGACAGAGCGGGAGACAAGGAGAGAGAGAGAGCGAGAGAGAGAGAGAGAGAGAGGCTAAAGAAAATGGTTGTGCAGCACACTGCTGGAGGAGTGGAAGTACACATGTTCTTCATATAAATAAATCACAGAGGAATGTCACCAAGAATTCTGAGGGAGAATGCAGCTTGACAATCGTCTTTACCCAGAACCCTCTGCTCCAGCTTCAAGCCCTTTATCTGTTTTCATTTGGAGACTCAACGTACTGGAAGACTGACTAGAGCTGCTCTGATACCTGTCCTTTTGCAACTTTGAAGCCATATCTCTCCTGAGTTCTCCTTGTGTTCAGTGACTTTCACAAGGAAAATAAGGTATTACTGAGACTGACGCCTCAGACCCAGGTTTTCATTGTGTTTCAAGGGGATAAATCTACTTCCTATAACTGAAGACTGAAGACCCTCTAGTGATGCCTCACACCCAGGTTTTCATGTGTTTCAAGTGGATAAATCTACTTCCTATAACTGAAGACCCTCTAGTGATGCCTCAGACCCAGGTTTTCATGTGTTTCCAGAGGATAAATCTACTTCCTATAACTGAAGACCCTCTAGTGATGCCTCAGACCCAGGTTTTCATGTGTTTCAAGGGGATAAATCTACTTCCTATAACTGAAGACCCTCTAGTGAAGCCTCAGACCCAGGTTTTCATGTGTTTCAAGGGGATAAATCTACTTCCTATAACTGAAGACCCTCTAGTGATGCCTCAGACCCAGGTTTTCATGTGTTTCAAGGGGATAAATCTACTTCCTATAACTGAAGACCCTCTAGTGAAGCCTCAGACCCAGGTTTTCATGTGTTTCCAGAGGATAAATCTACTTCCTATAACTGAAGACCCTCTAGTGATGCCTCAGACCGAGATGTTCATGTGTTTCACGGCCCTGGCTCATCTAGTACCTTTCTCCATAATATCATTGCGACATTGAAGTCCTTCACCATCCAGTCAGGTCATTCATTACACAGCACCACGACCACACCGTTCACTTTAACCAAGGCATCGGGGGGGTGATTGGTATTACACAAAGGTATATTCTCAGGAGCGTAAGAACTACGCTACATGCTAATCACGTTGAAGAGGCTACTCTGCCCTCTCAATGACGTTCAGGAGAAATAAAAGGTGTTTTATCCCCCCCCCCCCGGACAGAACATTCTCTCTGATCTTCATCTTCTTCATTCTGTCTCCTCTGTCAAGGCATTCCTTATTATTCTTAACCTTTACTTAGTAAGGAATAAGAATACGTTGCTATTTCCCATGACAACAGTTTTGATGAACGTAGAAAGACGACAGGAATACCAAGGATCCTAGTTACGTGCATTGTCTTGAACCACGTCTTCAGTTCTGCTAGCTGACGTCTCCACGTTGGATACTAATAGACCATAGAACACATATCTTCCTCTATAGTAGATACAGAACAGACTGTCTCTATAGTAAACACAGAGCAGACTGTCTCTATAGTAAACACAGAGCAGACTGTCTCTATAGTAAACACAGAGCAGACTGTCTCTATAGTAAACACAGAGCAGACTGTCTCTATAGTATACACAGAGCAGACTGTCTCTATAGTAAACACAGAGGAAAATGTCTCTATAGTAAACACAGAGCAGAATGTCTCTATAGTAAACACAGAGCAGACTGTCTCTATAGTAAACACAGAGCAGACTGTCTCTATAGTAAACACAGAGCAGACTGTCTCTATAGTAAACACAGAGGGACAGCAGACTGTCTCTATAGTAAACACAGAGGGACAGCAGACTGTCTCTATAGTATACACAGAGCAGACTGTCTCTATAGTATACACAGAGGGACAGCAGACTGTCTCTATAGTAAACACAGAGGGACAGCAGACTGTCTCTATAGTAAACACAGAGCAGACTGTCTCTACAGTAAACACAGAGCAGACTGTCTCTATAGTAAACACAGAGCAGACTGTCTCTATAGTAAACACAGAGCAGACTGTCTCTATAGTAAACACAGAGCAGACTGTCTCTATAGTAAACACAGAGCAGACTGTCTCTATAGTATGCACAGAGCAGACTGTCTCTATAGTAAACACAGAGCAGACTGTCTCTATAGTAAACACAAAGCAGACTGTCTCTATAGTAAACACAGAGCAGACTGTCTCTATAGTATACACAGAGCAGACTGTCTCTATAGTATACACAGAGCAGACTGTCTCTATAGTAAACACAGAGCAGACTGTCTCTATAGTAAACACAGAGGAGACTGTCTCTATAGTAAACACAGAGCAGACTGTCTCTATAGTAAACACAGAGCAGACTGTCTCTATAGTATACACAGAACAGACTGTCTCTATAGTATACACAGAGGGACAGCAGACTGTCTCTATAGTAAACACAGAGCAGACTGTCTCTATAGTAAACACAGAGCAGACTGTCTCTATAGTAAACACAGAGCAGACTGTCTCCATAGTAAACACAGAGCAGACTGTCTCTATAGTAAACACAGAGCAGACTGTCTCTATAGTAAACACAGAGCAGACTGTCTCTATAGTATACACAGAGGGACAGCAGACTGTCTCTATAGTAAACACAGAGGGACAGCAGACTGTCTCTATAGTAAACACAGAGCAGACTGTCTCTATAGTAAACACAGAGCAGACTGTCTCTGTAGTAAACACAGAGGGACAGCAGACTGTCTCTATAGTAAACACAGAGCAGACTGTCTCTATAGTAAACACAGAGGGACAGCAGACTGTCTCTATAGTAAACACAGAGGGACAGCATACTGTCTCTATAGTAAACACAGAGCAGACTGTCTCTATAGTATACACAGAGCAGACTGTCTCTATAGTAAACACAGAGCAGACTGTCTCTATAGTAAACACAGAGGAGACTGTCTCTATAGTAAACACAGAGGGACAGCAGACTGTCTCTATAGTAAACACAGAGCAGACTGTCTCTATAGTAAACACAGAGCAGACTGTCTCTATAGTAAACACAGAGCAGACTGTCTCTATAGTAAACACAGAGCAGACTGTCTCTATAGTAAACACAGAGCAGACTGTCTCTATAGTAAACACAGAGCAGACTGTCTCTATAGTAAACACAGAGCAGACTGTCTCTATAGTAAACACAGAGCAGACTGTCTCTATAGTATACACAGAGCAGACTGTCTCTATAGTATACACAGAGGGACAGCAGACTGTCTCTAGAGTAAACACAGAGGGACAGCAGACTGTCTCTATAGTAAACACAGAGGGACAGCAGACTGTCTCTATAGTAAACACAGAGGAGACTGTCTCTATAGTAAACACAGAGGGACAGCAGACTGTCTCTATGGTAAACACAGAGGGACAGCATACTGTCTCTATAGTAAACACAGATCAGACTGTCTCTATAGTATACACAGAGCAGACTGTCTCTATAGTAAACACAGAGCAGACTGTCTCTATAGTAAACACAGAGCAGACTGTCTCTATAGTAAACACAGAGCAGACTGTCTCTATAGTATACACATAGCAGACTGTCTCTATATTAAACACAGAGCAGACTGTCTCTATAGTAAACACAGAGCAGACTGTCTCTATAGTAAACACAGAGCAGACTGTCTCTTTATTAAACACAGAGCAGACTGTCTCTATAGTAACACAGAGCAGACTGTCTCTATATTAAACACAGAGGAGACTGTCTCTATAGTAAACACAGAGGGACAGCAGACTGTCTCTATAGTATACACAGAGCAGACTGTCTCTATAGTATACACAGAGCAGACTGTCTCTATAGTAAACACAGAGGGACAGCAGACTGTCTCTATAGTATACACAGAGCAGACTGTCTCTATAGTATACACAGAGGGACAGCAGACTGTCTCTATAGTAAACACAGAGCAGACTGTCTCTATAGTAAACACAGAGGGACAGCAGACTGTCTCTATAGTATACACAGAGCAGACTGTCTCTATAGTATACACAGAGGGACAGCAGACTGTCTCTATAGTAAACACAGAGCAGACTGTCTCTATAGTAAACACAGAGCAGACTGTCTCTATAGTATACACAGAGCAGACTGTCTCTATAGTAAACACAGAGGGACAGCAGACTGTCTCTATAGTACACACAGAGCAGACTGTCTCTATAGTATACACAGAGGGACAGCAGACTGTCTCTATAGTATACACAGAGGGACAGCAGACTGTCTCTGTAGTTAACACAGAGGGACAGCAGACTGTCTCTATAGTAAACACAGAGGGACAGCAGACTGTCTCTATAGTAAACACAGAGGGACAGCAGACTGTCTCTATAGTAAACACAGAGCAGACTGTCTCTATAGTATACACAGAGCAGACTGTCTCTATAGTAAACACAGAGGGACAGCAGACTGTCTCTATAGTAAACACAGAGGAGACTGTCTCTATAGTAAACACAGAGCAGACTGTCTCTATAGTAAACACAGAGCAGACTGTCTCTATAGTAAACACAGAGCAGACTGTCTCTATAGTAAACACAGAGGGACAGCAGACTGTCTCTATAGTAAACACAGAGGAGACTGTCTCTATAGTAAACACAGAGCAGACTGTCTCTATAGTAAACACAGAGGGACAGCAAACTGTCTCTATAGTAAACACAGAGCAGACTGTCTCTATAGTAAACACAGAGCAGACTGTCTCTATAGTAAACACAGAGCAGACTGTCTCTATAGTATACACAGAGGGACAGCAGACTGTCTCTATAGTAAACACAGAGCAGACTGTCTCTATAGTAAACACAGAGCAGACTGTCTCTATAGTAAACACAGAGCAGACTGTCTCTATAGTATACGCAGAGGGACAGCAGACTGTCTCTATAGTAAACACAGAGGGACAGCAGACTGTCTCTATAGTAAACACAGAGCAGACTGTCTCTATAGTAAACACAGAGCAGACTGTCTCTATAGTATACACAGAGCAGACTGTCTCTATAGTATACACAGAGGGACAGCAGACTGTCTCTATAGTATACACAGAGGGACAACAGACTGTCTCTATAGTAAACACAGAGGGACAGCAGACTGTCTCTATAGTAAACACAGAGGGACAGCAGACTGTCTCTATAGTAAACACAGAGGGACAACAGACTGTCTCTATAGTAAACACAGAGGGACAGCAGACTGTCTCTATAGTAAAAACAGAGGGACAGCAGACTGTCTCTATAGTAAACACAGAGCAGACTGTCTCTATAGTAAACACAGAGCAGACTGTCTCTATAGTAAACACAGAGCAGACTGTCTCTATAGTATACGCAGAGGGACAGCAGACTGTCTCTATAGTAAACACAGAGGGACAGCAGACTGTCTCTATAGTAAACACAGAGCAGACTGTCTCTATAGTAAACACAGAGCAGACTGTCTCTATAGTATACACAGAGCAGACTGTCTCTATAGTATACACAGAGGGACAGCAGACTGTCTCTATAGTATACACAGAGGGACAACAGACCGTCTCTATAGTAAACACAGAGGGACAGCAGACTGTCTCTATAGTAAACACAGAGGGACAGCAGACTGTCTCTATAGTAAACACAGAGGGACAACAGACTGTCTCTATAGTAAACACAGAGGGACAGCAGACTGTCTCTATAGTAAACACAGAGGGACAGCAGACTGTCTCTATAGTAAACACAGAGCAGACTGTCTCTATAGTATACACAGAGGGACAGCAGACTGTCTCTATAGTAAACACAGAGGGACAGCAGACTGTCTCTATAGTAAACACAGAGCAGACTGTCTCTATAGTAAACACAGAGCAGACTGTCTCTATAGTATACGCAGAGGGACAGCAGACTGTCTCTATAGTAAACACAGAGGGACAGCAGACTGTCTCTATAGTCAACACAGAGCAGACTGTCTCTATAGTATACACAGAGCAGACTGTCTCTATAGTATACACAGAGGGACAGCAGACTGTCTCTATAGTATACACAGAGGGACAACAGACTGTCTCTATAGTAAACACAGAGGGACAGCAGACTGTCTCTATAGTAAACACAGAGCAGACTGTCTCTATAGTAAACACAGAGCAGACTGTCTCTATAGTATACGCAGAGGGACAGCAGACTGTCTCTATAGTATACACAGAGGGACAGCAGACTGTCTCTATAGTAAACACAGAGGGACAGCAGACTGTCTCTATAGTAAACACAGAGCAGACTGTCTCTATAGTATACGCAGAGGGACAGCAGACTGTCTCTATAGTAAACACAGAGGGACAGCAGACTGTCTCTATAGTAAACACAGAGCAGACTGTCTCTATAGTATACACAGAGCAGACTGTCTCTATAGTATACACAGAGGGACAGCAGACTGTCTCTATAGTATACACAGAGGGACAACAGACTGTCTCTATAGTAAACACAGAGGGACAGCAGACTGTCTCTATAGTAAACACAGATGGACAGCAGACTGTCTCTATAGTAAACACAGAGGGACAACAGACTGTCTCTATAGTAAACACAGAGGGACAGCAGACTGTCTCTATAGTAAACACAGAGGGACAGCAGACTGTCTCTATAGTAAACACAGAGCAGACTGTCTCTATAGTATACACAGAGGGACAGCAGACTGTCTCTATAGTAAACACAGAGGGACAGCAGACTGTCTCTATAGTAAACACAGAGGGACAGCAGACTGTCTCTATAGTAACCACAGAGGGACAGCAGACTGTCTCTATAGTAAACACAGAGCAGACTGTCTCTATAGTAAACACAGAGGGACAGCAGACTGTCTCTATAGTATACACAGAGCAGACTGTCTCTATAGTAAACACAGAGGTACAGCAGACTGTCTCTATAGTAAACACAGAGGGACAACAGACTGTCTCTACAGTAAACACAGAGGGACAGCAGACTGTCTCTATAGTAAACACAGAGGGACAGCAGACTGTCTCTATAGTAAACACAGAGGGACAGCAGACTGTCTCTATAGTAAACACAGAGCAGACTGTCTCTATAGTAAACACAGAGGGACAACAGACTGTCTCTATAGTAAACACAGAGGGACAGCAGACTGTCTCTATAGTAAACACAGAGGGACAGCAGACTGTCTCTATAGTATACACAGAGGGACAGCAGACTGTCTCTACAGTATACACAGAGGGACAGCAGACTGTCTCTATAGTAAACTCAGAGGGACAGCAGACTGTCTCTATAGTAAACACAGAGGGACAGCAGACTGTCTCTATAGTATACACAGAGGGACAGCAGACTGTCTCTATAGTATACATAGAGGGACAGCAGACTGTCTCTATAGTAAACACAGAGGGACAGCAGACTGTCTCTATAGTAAACACAGAGGGACAGCAGACTGTCTCTATAGTAAACACAGAGCAGACTGTCTCTATAGTATACACAGAGCAGACTGTCTCTATAGTAAACACAGAGGGACAGCAGACTGTCTCTACAGTAAACACAGAGGGACAGCAGACTGTCTCTATAGTAAACACAGAGGGACAGCAGACTGTCTCTATAGTGTATGTAGAGGGACAGCAGACTGTCTCTATAGTAAACACAGAGCAGACTGTCTCTATAGTGTATGTAGAGGGACAGCAGACTGTCTCTACAGTATATGTAGCTTGAGTCTCTGTACTCTCTGCCTGCCTTCATCATACTGTGATCTCCTTCCCTCTCCGGTTGCTAAGACACCGTGAAATTGAACTCCTCATCGGGAAGTTTCAGCAGAGATGTTTTTCTACATCTTCTACTGTAAAACCTACCGAGCTTTGGCCACGTCACTGAACGACTGAATGGCACGTGTGTCTGTCGGAATTGGCAGATCCTCTCCTCCTCCTCCATTTGTCGTTTCGGGGAGCCGCGGTAACACGATTAAACAAACACATGGTCAACGAGTGTCGTAAAATATCTGCAGATGGGCACGTTTACACGAAGATGGTTGAAACGAACGCTGAGATGTATCTTTTCAAAACAGCGTGTTTATCATCCGCGATTACATTTGGCAGGATTCCATTATGTTTACTAAGAAACAGACACCACATTTCCAGAAATAATTATTTTTTTGCTTCATTTACTAGTGATGTAAAATTGGTAGCTGCCAATATTTATGCAAAATGTCCGTGCTTTATTTTGTTGGCATTTCGTGGCAGGTGTAAATAACTAACCATCTGATGTGTTTGTATAGAAAGTAAACAAAAGTATGTTTTTGTTGTTGTTGTTGTTGTGTGTGTGTGTGTGTGTGTGTGTGTGTGTGTCCCCCCAGGAGCATCTGTTTCAGATGTAAATCTACCAGCGGTTTGGGACGTGACTGGCGAGTGTTTGGAAATGTGGAAACACAGTTGGGCCTGCAGATTAGTAAGTTATTTGTCCTAAGTGGCACCCTATTCCCTACGTAGTGCACTACTTTTTGATGTGATTTCTATGCACTGAATAGGGAATAGGGTGTTATTTGAGCTTCGCACAGTTTCCCAATTAAACACCTGCAGGATGGAAGTGAGGAGAAATTCAACAATCGAGCCAAGGATTTACTCAGCGTTCATATTTATATTTTATAAATATTTATATCCATCACGTTTTTCAGAATACATGAATAACATGAAAACGACTGTTTTCATCGCTACCTAGGTGATGGTTAACACTGGTTATATATGGTTATGCAGAAAAACATGTGTGTGTGTGTGTGTGTGTGTGTGTGTGTGTGTGTGTGTGTGTGTGTGTGTGTGTGTGTGTGTGTGTGTGTGTGTGTGTGTGTGTGTGTGTGTATTCATTCATGACTTAGTCAGGATAGATGGTTACATTAGCAAGGCCTCTGTTTGGTCTAATTGACATTCAGTCTCACCATTAGCGTAGAGCAGGACAATATCACAACTCCCATGTGGTGAAGCTACATTGGATCCCTCTTCTGTGCTTTCCGCTCTTCTCCTCCTCTCTTCCTTCTCTCCCTCTCCTCTCCTCCCACTTCTATCCCTCTCCTTCTCCTCCCCCCTCTCTTCTCTCTCTTTTCCTCTCCTCCCCTCCCCTCCCACTTTTCCTCTCCTCTCCTCTCCTCTCCTCACCTTTTCCTTTCCTCTTTCCTTCACCTCTCCTTCCCTCTCTCTTTCTTACTTCTCTCCTTTCCTTCTCCTCCTAGGCCCTCGTCTCCTCTCCTCTCCTCTCCTCTCCTCTCCTCATTCCTTCCCCTCTCCTTTCCTCTCTCTTTCTTACTTCTCTCCTTTCCTTCTCCTCCTAGGCCCTCGTCTCCTCCCTACTCCCCCGCCACCGAAAAAAGTTGTTCCTCCCTCAACAGAAGCATGAGAAGACAAAAGTTCAGACAAGAAAGGACACACCGATTCTTCTATATTTCATTACCGGGAGATATATCCCATTCACACATCAATTGAAAGAGTCACCTTCAATATTTCAGAAAGGCGGGTGGCGCTGAATTATATCGTGAAGACAATGGAACAATTCTCAGTGAAAACTAAAAGGATGTCAAATGAAGCAGCAGCCGCTGTGATAAACTTCCTGGGTCTCTGGTGGTTTCGTTTTGGCGGTAAATAATTAGACGAGAACACTTCTCTTAATATCAACCTGATTTAAAGGGGCAATATGGGATTGGTACATCCCGTCTGTAGATGGATCTGGCCTAGGGGTGATCGCTTTGTTGTTGTTTGAATCGCAGATTTTCTCCTTTAATGTGAAGGAAGGAACGCCGCCTAGCAGAGATGGAGAGATAGTGTCTGTTGAAGGAGGGAACGCTGCCTAGCAGAGATGGAGAGATAGTGTCTGTTGAAGGAGGGAACGCCGCCCAGCAGAGATGGAGAGATAGTGTCTGTTGAAGGAGAAAACGCCGCCCAGCAGGGATGGAGAGATAGTGTCTGTTGAAGGAGGGAACGCCGCCTAGCAGGGATGGAGAGATAGTGTCTGTTGAAGGAGAAAACGCCGCCCAGCAGGGATGGAGAGATAGTGTCTGTTGAAGGAGGGAAAGCCGCCTAGCAGGGATGGAGAGATAGTGTCTGTTGAAGGAGGGAACGCTGCCTAGCAGAGATGGAGAGATAGTGTCTGTTGAAGGAGGGAACGCTGCCTAGCAGGGATGGAGAGATAGTGTCTGTTGAAGGAGGGAACGCTGCCTAGCAGGGATGGAGAGATAGTGTCTGTTGAAGGAGGGAACGCCGCCCAGCAGGGATGGAGAGATAGTGTCTGTTGAAGGAAGGAACGCCGCCTAGCAGGGATGGAGAGATAGTGTCTGTTGAAGGAGGGAACGCTGCCTAGCAGGGATGGAGAGATAGTGTCTGTTGAAGGAGGGAACGCTGCCTAGCAGGGATGGAGAGATAGTGTCTGTTGAAGGAGGGAACGCTGCCCAGCAGGGATGGAGAGATAGTGTCTGTTGAAGGAGAGAACGCCGCCCAGCAGGGATGGAGAGACAGTGTCTGTTGAAGGAGGGAACGCCGCCTAGCAGGGATGGAGAGATAGTGTCTGTTGAAGGAAGGAACGCTGCCTAGCAGGGATGGAGAGATAGTGTCTGTTGAAGGAGAGAACGCCGCCTAGCAGAGATGGAGAGATAGTGTCTGTTGAAGGAGGGAACGCTGCCTAGCAGAGATGGAGAGATAGTGTCTGTTGAAGGAAGGAACGCCGCCTAGCAGGGATGGAGAGATAGTGTCTGTTGAAGGAGAGAACGCCGCCCAGCAGGGATGGAGAGACAGTGTCTGTTGAAGGAAGGAACGCCGCCTAGCAGGGATGGAGAGATAGTGTCTGTTGAAGGAGGGAACGCTGCCTAGCAGGGATGGAGAGATAGTGTCTGTTGAAGGAGGGAACGCCGCCCAGCAGGGATGGAGAGATAGTGTCTGTTGAAGGAAGGAACGCCGCCTAGCAGGGATGGAGAGATAGTGTCTGTTGAAGGAGAGAACGCTGCCCAGCAGGGATGGAGAGACAGTGTCTGTTGAAGGAGGAAACGCCGCCTAGCAGAGATGGAGAGATAGTGTCTGTTGAAGGAGGGAACGCCGCCTAGCAGGGATGGAGAGATAGTGTCTGTTGAAGGAGGAAACGCCGCCTAGCAGAGATGGAGAGATAGTGTCTGTTGAAGGAGGGAACGCCGCCTAGCAGGGATGGAGAGATAGTGTCTGTTGAAGGAGGAAACGCCGCCTAGCAGAGATGGAGAGATAGTGTCTGTTGAAGGAGGGAACGCCGCCTAGCAGGGATGGAGAGATAGTGTCTGTTGAAGGAAGGAACGCCGCCTAGCAGAGATGGAGAGATAGTGTCTGTTGAAGGAGGGAACGCTGCCCAGCAGGGATGGAGAGATAGTGTCTGTTGAAGGAAGGAACGCTGCCTAGCAGGTAGGAGAGATAGTGTCTGTTGAAGGAGGGAACGCTGCCTAGCAGGTAGGAGAGATAGTGTCTGTTGAAGGAGGGAACGCTGCCTAGCAGAGATGGAGAGATAGTGTCTGTTGAAGGAGAGAACGCTGCCTAGCAGAGATGGAGAGATAGTGTCTGTTGAAGGAAGGAACGCCGCCTAGCAGAGATGGAGAGATAGTGTCTGTTGAAGGAGGGAACGCTGCCCAGCAGGGATGGAGAGATAGTGTCTGTTGAAGGAAGGAACGCTGCCTAGCAGGTAGGAGAGACAGTGTCTGTTGAAGGAGGGAACGCTGCCCAGCAGGGATGGAGAGATAGTGTCTGTTGAAGGAAGGAACGCTGCCTAGCAGGTAGGAGAGATAGTGTCTGTTGAAGGAAGGAACACTGCCTAGCAGGGATGGAGAGATAGTGTCTGTTGAAGGAGGGAACGCTGCCTAGCAGGGATGGAGAGATAGTGTCTGTTGAAGGAGGGAACGCTGCCTAGCAGGTAGGAGAGATAGTGTCTGTTGAAGGAAGGAACACTGCCTAGCAGGGATGGAGAGATAGTGTCTGTTGAATGAGGGAACGCTGCCCAGCAGGGATGGAGAGATAGTGTCTGTTGAAGGAGGGAACGCTGCCTAGCAGAGATGGAGAGATACTGTCTGTTGAAGGAGGGAACGCTGCCTAGCAGAGATGGAGAGATAGTGTCTGTTGAAGGAGGGAACGCTGCCTAGCAGAGATGGAGAGATAGTGTCTGTTGAAGGAGAAAACGCCGCCTAGCAGGGAGGAGAGATAGTGTCTGTTGAAGGAGGGAACGCCGCTAAGCAGGGATGGAGAGATAGTGTCTGTGGAAGGAGGGAACGCCGCCTAGCAGGGAGGAGAGATAGTGTCTGTTGAAGGAGGGAATGCCACCTAGCAGAGATGGAGAGATAGTGTCTGTTGAAGGAAGGAACGCCGCCCAGCAGGGATGGAGAGATAGTGTCTGTTGAAGGAAGGAACGCCGCCTAGCAGAGATGGAGAGATAGTGTCTGTTGAAGGAGGGAACGCCGCCTAGCAGAGATGGAGAGACAGTGTCTGTTGAAGGATGGAACGCCGCCCAGCAGGGATGGAGAGACAGTGTCTGTTGAAGGAAGGAACGCTGCCTAGCAGAGATGGAGAGACAATGTCTGTTAAAGGAGGGAACGCCGCCTAGCAGGTAGGAGAGACAGTGTCTGTTGAAGGAGGGAACGCTGCCTAGCAGAGATGGAGAGATAGTGTCTGTTGAAGTAGGGAACGCTGCCTAGCAGGGATGGAGAGATAGTGTCTGTTGAAGGAGGGAACGCTGCCTAGCAGACATGGAGAGACAGTGTCTGTTGAAGGAGGGAACGCCGCCTAGCAGGTAGGAGAGATAGTGTCTGTTGAAGGAGGGAACGCCGCCTAGCAGGGATGGAGAGATAGTGTCTGTTGAAGGAGGGAACGCCGCCTAGCAGAGATGGAGAGATAGTGTCTGTTGAAGGAGGGAACGCCGCCCAGCAGGGATGGAGAGATAGTGTCTGTTGAAGGAGGGAACGCCGCCTAGCAGGTAGGAGAGATAGTGTCTGTTGAAGGAGGGAACGCCGCCTAGCAGGGATGGAGAGATAGTGTCTGTTGAAGGAGAGAACGCCGCCCAGCAGGGATGGAGAGATAGTGTCTGTTGAAGGAAGGAACGCTGCCTAGCAGAGATGGAGAGATAGTGTCTGTTGAAGGAGGGAACGCCGCCCAGCAGGGATGGAGAGATAGTGTCTGTTGAAGGAGGGAACGCCGCCTAGCAGGTAGGAGAGATAGTGTCTGTTGAAGGAGGGAACGCCGCCTAGCAGGGATGGAGAGATAGTGTCTGTTGAAGGAGAGAACGCCGCCCAGCAGGGATGGAGAGATAGTGTCTGTTGAAGGAGAGAACGCCGCCCAGCAGTGATGGAGAGATAGTGTCTGTTTGAGGAAGGAACGCCTATGAGAGCAAAATAGCAAGATTATGTAATAATACTTTAAGTGCATCAAACGGTTGTTTTAATTCAACAGAATAAGGGGTTGTTAGAATCTGTGTGTGTTCTGATGAGGATGGGCCTCTGGGACATTTCCCACGTCTTTGGGTGATACCGCTGATACCGATAACGATAAGTTAATGTTTCTGCTCTATGTGGTATCAGGGTGAGATGGCTCCAATGTGGAGTTGGGTGGGGGGGGGGGGGGGGGGGGGGGGGGGGGCTGAGGGCAGACCACTGGTCTCTCTACACAATGAAAACGATTTTTACACCAGATACTGTCTGCTGTGAATTACATAGAGCGATACTGTCTGTTGAAGGAGGGAACTCTACAGACATGGTGAGGTGATGTCATGGGTCCTACAGACACCATAGAGACATGGTGTGATGATGTCATGGGGTTCTACATGTAACAGTACAAATTTAGACCGTCCCCTCGCCCATACCCGGGCGCGAACCAGGGACCTTCTGCACACATCAACAGTCACCCTCGAAGCATCGTTACCCATCGCTCCACAAAAGCCGCGGCCCTTGCAGAGCAAGGGGAACTACTACTTCAAGGTCTCAGAGCAAGTGACGTCACTGATTGAAACGCTATTTAGCGCCCACGCTAACTAAGCTAGCCGTTTCACATCTGTTACACTCACCCCCCTTTTGACCTTCCTCCTTTTTCCGCAGCAACCAGTAATCCGGGTCAACAGCATCAATGTAACAGTATATTTTTAGACCGTCCCCTCGCCCATACCCGGGCGCGAACCAGGGACCTTCTGCACACATCAACAGTCACCCTCGAAGCATCGTTACCCATCGCTCCACAAAAGCCGCGGCCCTTGCAGAGCAAGGGGAACTACTACTTCAAGGTCTCAGAGCAAGTGACGTCACTGATTGAAACGCTATTTAGCGCCCACGCTAACTAAGCTAGCCGTTTCACATCTGTTACATACAGACACTATAGAGACATGGTGTGATGATGTCATGGGGTCCTACAGACACTATAGAGACATGGTGTGATGATGTCATGGGGTCCTACAGACACTATAGAGACATGGTGTGATGATGTCATGGGGTCCTACAGACACTATAGAGACATGGTGTGAGGTTTACCAACAATGATAGATCTATAGTATGCCTGCGTCCCGAATCGCTCCGGGCTCTGGACTAAACT